>NC_133324.1:390990211-391137711 GCF_042186555.1 Aquarana catesbeiana
GGAAGATCTCAAAAACCGTTTTCGACATAATAATATATGTATAAGGATTGACCAAGTCAAAAAATTGGCAGATTTTTGTGGGCACACAATGAGAGGGAAAATCAGTAAAGAGGTATACATTTTATCACAACATAATTAAAATTTAAAAAACATATAACCAACATACAAACAACATCCTGTATGGACACAGTTTCCAGTTACCCAATAATGCAGTAACAGAGGGCTGGATCTAAGGTGCAAAGATTGATTTCATAATGTATCAAAGTGAAAGAATTTCTGATCCAGTAATACCTCCAAAAACATGCTCATCGACGTAATAACATAAGGTTGGTGGGTCTCCCAGAACACTCTGAGGGAGCAAACCCTACAGAATTTGCAGAAACATGGGAGATGATTGGGAAGGAATATTTATCAATGTCCTTCTCGGTTGAAAGAGCACATCGAGTACCTAGTAAGCCTTTACCAGCAGGAGCTCCCCCATGACCATTTCTAATTCGACTACTTAATCAGCTAGATAGAGACCTTATTCTCAGAAGAGCTAGAATATTGAAGGAAGTTACTGTTAATGGAACTAAAGTTATGTTGTTTCCGGATTTTTCTCCTGAAATACAAAAACAACGTGCTAAATTTCAAGACGTAAAGAAGAGACTGCAGACCCTGCAACTGTCCTATTCAATGCTATACCCTGCTAAATTAAGAGTAGAGTCAAATGCAGTTGCACATTTTTTTTTTTTTTATAAACCACAGTCTGCTACCGAATGGCTAGACAGGAATTATAAATAAAAGTGAGGGAAATAACTTTTTTTTCCCACCTTTCTCTCTTTTTCCATAGTTTAGAGGTGGCCAGTACCCCCCCCCCCCTTTTTTTATTTTTTTTTTTTTTTTTTGGGGGGGGACCGGTGGAGAGAGTCCAGTGTAAATCACTGTATGGACTCTCTCTACATATTTCCTGTGGGAAATGTTTTGCTGCAATTTTTTGTTTTTTGTATAGAAATATATTTAGGTACATGTTAGTTTTTGGTGTTTTTTTTTTTCATACAAGATCCCTAGGGAGGTGACTAGTGTGGCGGATGACAGCCTTCCAGGGATCTATATGGGATTTGCACAAGACTGGGGATTTTTTTTCTTTGTTTTTTCTTCTTTTTGTTTTTCCTTTTTTTTGTGTGGTGGTTGTTGTTTTATTTTTTATATAGATATATTGTATGCGCTCACCAGATAGTTAAACTGAATACAGAAATTATCTCTGCACAAATAGGCTTAAAAGATATCAGTTTGATAGTATTAAAATGGACAATAGATGAGAAAAAATTTGACATTGCAGTAATATGCCAACTTTAATGCAAGCATTAGTATCTTGGAATATTAGGGACCCAGTAAAGAGACAAGCTATGTTTACTACATTGAAACAATATTCTCAGTCTATTATTTGTCTGCAGGAGACTCATTTGAATACACATAAATTAAATTATTTGAGGCATGCACAATATAGTAGGCAATATCATTCTACTTGTATTACATATTCTAGAGGTGCATCTATATTGATAGCAAATGAAGTAGATTTCTCCTGCAGGCAGGTACAAACGGACACTAAGGGTTGCTAAATTTTTTAATTTTGTACAATGTACAGAAAATCATATGTGCTAGCTAATACTGTATATATATATATATATATATATATATATATATATATATATACAGTGGGGACAGAAAGTATTCAGACCCCCGTAAATTTTTCACTCTTTGTTATATTGCAGCCATTTGTTAAAATCATTTAAGTTCATTTTTTTCCTCATTAATGTACATACAGCACCCCATATTGACAGAAAAACACAGAATTGTTGACATTTTAGCAGATTTATTAAAAAAGAAAACTGAAATATCACATGGTCCTAAGTATTCAGACCCTTTGCTCGGTATTTAGTAGAAGCACCCTTTTGATCTAATACAGCAATGAGTCTTTTTGGGAAAGATGCAACAAGTTTTTCACACCTGGATTTGGGGATCCTCTGCCATTCCTCCTTGCAGATCCTCTCCAGTTCTGTCAGGTTGGATGGTAAACGTTGGTGGACAGCCATTTTTAGGTCTCTCCAGAGATGCTCAATTGGGTTTAAGTCAGGGCTCTGGCTGGGCCATTCAAGAACAGTCACGGAGTTGTTGTGAAGCCACTCCTTCATTATTTTAGCTGTGTGCTTAGGATCATTGTCTTGTTGGAAGGTAAACCTTTGGCCCAGTCTGAGGTTCTGAGCACTCTGGAGAAGGTTTTCATCCAGGATATCCCTGTACTTGGCCGCATTCATCTTTCCCTCGATTACAACCAGTCATCCTGTCCCTGCAGCTGAAAAACACCCCCCCCAGCACGATGCTGCCACCATCATGCTTCACTGTTGGGACTGTATTGGACAGGGGATGAGCAGTGCCTGGTTTTCTCCACACATACCGCTTAAAATTAAGGCCAAAAAGTTCTATCTTGGTCTCATCAGACCAGAGAATCTTATTTCTCACCATCTTGGAGTCCTTCAGGTGTTTTTTTACCAAACTCCATGCGGGGTTTCATGTGTCTTGCCCTGAGGAGAGGCTTCCGTCAGGCCACTCTGCCATAAAACTGGTGGAGGGCTGCAGTGATGGTTGACTTTCTACAACTTTCTCCCATCTCCCGACTGCATCTCTGGAGCTCAGCCAAAGTGATCTTTGGGTTCTTCTTTACCTCTCTCACCAAGGCTTTTCTCCCCCGATAGTTCAGTTTGGCCGGATGGCCAGCTCTAGGAAGAGTTCTGGTTGTCCTAAATGTCTTCTAAGGATTATGGAGGCCACTGTGCTCTTAGGAACCTTAACTGCAGCAGAAATTTTTTGTAACCTTGGCCAGATCTGTGCCCTGCCACAATTCTGTCTCTGAGCTCTTCAGGCAGTTCCTTTGACCTCATGATTCTCATTTGCTCTGACATGCACTGTGAGCTGTAAGGTCTTATATAGACAGGTAAAGTGGCTTTCCTAATCAAGTTCAATCAGCATAATCAAACACAGCTGGACTCAAATGAAGGTGTAGAACCATCTCAAGGATGATCAGAAGAAATGGACAGCACCTGAGTTAAATATATGAGCGTCACAGCAAAGGGTCTGAATACTTAGGGCCATGTGATATTTCAGTTTTTCTTTTTTAATAAATCTGCAAAATGTCAACCATTCTGTGTTTTTCTGTCAATATGGGGTGCTGTGTGTACATTAATGAGGAAAAAAAATGAACTTAAATGATTTTAGCAAATGGTTGCAATATAACAAAGAGTGAAAAATGTAAGGGGGTCTGAATACTTTCTGTCCCCACTGTATATATATGTATATATATATATATATATATATATATATATATATATATATATATATATATATATATATACATATATATATATATATATATATATATATATATACAGTCATGGCTGAAATTGTTGGCACCCCAGAAATTTTTCCAGAAAATCAAGTATTTCTCACAGAAAAGTATTGTAGTAACACGTTTTTCTATACATGTGTTTATTCCCTTTGTGTCTATTGGAACAAAACAAAAAAAGGGAGGAAAAAAAGCAAATTGGACATAATGTCACACAAAACTCCAAAAATGGGCTGGTCAAAATTCTTGGCACCCTTAACTTAATATTTGGTTGCACACCCTTTGGAAAAAATAACTGAAATCGGTCGCTTCCTAATACCATCAATAAGCTTCTTACACCTTTCACCCGGAATTTTGGACCACTCTTCCTTTGCAAACTGCTCCATGTCTCTCTTCTTGGAAGGGCACCTTTTCCCAACAGCAATTTTAAGATCTCTCCACAGGTGTTCAATGGGATTTAGACCTGAACTCATTGTTGGCCACTTTAGAACTCTCCAGCGCTTTGTTGCCATCCATTTCTGGGTGCTTTTTGACGTATGTTTGGGGTCATTGTAATGCTGGAAGACCCAGCTTTCTGACACTGGGCTCTACAGTGCGACCCAAAATCCTTTGGTAAGCCTCAGATTTCATGATGTCTTGCACACGTTCAAGGCACTCAGTGTCAGAGGCAGCAAAACAACCCCAAAACATCATTGAACCTCCACCATATTTCACTGTAGGTACTGCGTTCTTTTCTTTGTAGGCCTCATTCAGTTTTCGGTAAACAGTAGAATGATGTGCTTTACCAAAAAGCTCTATCTTGGTCTCATCTGTCCACAAGACGTTTTCCCAGAAGGATTTTGGCTTACTCAAGTACATTTTGGCAAACTGTAGTCTTGCTTTTTTTATGTCTCTGTGTCAGCAGTGGGGTCCTCCTGGGTCTCCTGCCATAGCGTTTCATTTAATTTAAATGTCGACGGATAGTTCGCGCTGACACTAATGCTCCCTGAGCCTGCAGGACAGCTTGAATTTCTTTGGAACTTGTTTGGGGCTGCTTATCCACCATCCATACTATCCTGCGTTGCAACCTTCCATCAATTTTTCTTGTCCGTCCACGCCCAGAGAGATTAGCTACAGTGCCATGGGTTGCAAACCTCTTGATAATGTTGCGCACTGTGAACAAAGGCAAATCTAGATCTCTGGAGATGGACTTGTAACCTTGAGATTGTTGATATTTTTCCACAATTTTGATTCTCAAGTCCTCAGACAGTTCTCTTCTCCTCTTTCTGTTGTGGCACACACAGACACACAATGCAAAGACTAAGTGAACTTCTCTCCTTTTTATCTGCTTTCAGGTGTGATTTTTATATTGCCCACACCTGTTACTTACCCCAGGTGACTTTAAAGGAGCATCACATGCTTGAAACAATCTTATTTATCCACAATTTTGAAAGGGTGCCAAGAATTTTGACCAGCCCATTTTTGGAATTGTGTGTGACATTATGTCCAATTCGCTTTTTTTCCCTCCCTTTTTTTGTTTTGTTCCAATACACACAAAGGGAATAAACGTGTATCGCAAAACATGTGTTACTGCAATACTTTTCTGTGAGGAATACTTGATTTTCTGGAAAAATTTCTGGGGTGCCAACAATTTCGGCCATGACTGTATATACCACCCCCATATTCCTCAGAGGTACTTAAAGAATTGTTGAATTTTACTTCTGATAAAACTGATGTTGCTTGGTTAGTAATAGGCGATTTTAATCATTACCTTGATCCCTCCTTAGATAGATATGCTTTTGCTTTTGCCCCAGTAACTTCTATATGTAATCCTTTTGCTGGCTATATTCGGGAGATGGGTCTTATGGATGTCTGGAGAATATTACATTCTAATGATAGAGTGTTTTCCTGCCTCTCTAGCACCTATGGAACTTTATCCAGAATAGACTTGGCATTAGTTACACGAACAATGCTACCTGTGATATCTGAAGTTGCTTAAGCAGCCAGAGCCAGTCCGATCATTCTCCATCAGTTCTTAAATTAGGTTTAAATTTAACCCAGATTCACACTTTATGGGAGGTTAGTCCTTATTGGTTTGATTTGTTTCCTTTAAAGTAGAAAATAATGCTTGGCATTCTAGCTTATGGTGCTGTTAACAAGTCTACTGTATGCTCACAGATCTATTGGGACTTGCTAAAAGCATATATGAGGGGTTTGTTTATCTCCCAAGTTCCAAGGATAAAAAAAAAAAGATCTAGGGCCTGGGAAAGCTTAGTGACTAAAGATGTTTTAAAGGCCGAACTCCAATATATAGCAAACCCTACCATAGAAACACAGCAGAAGGGGATACAAAAACAACAGATATACGCTGATATCTCTCGTACAAAAGCAGAGCAGAAAGTTTTTTCCTTCAGCAACCTTATTTTGAGGATGGGGAAAACATGGGTCATCTTTTATCAGCAATAGTAAAATCTCAGAAACCAATGATACAATTAGTAGTATAATTACTAGTATATTACTATAGTAGTATAAGTATAAATCTCTTCAACTGAAAATGTGTGAGCTACATTGGAGATTTCATCAGTCTTTTTTGATTTTTATAAAAATCTATATAGTAGTAAAGTATTCTATAAGGAGGCTGAATTGCAACTTTTTCTAAACTTCATTAAGTTAGTAGAATTATCAGCGGTTGATAGGGAGATGTTAGCTCGGCATTTGACATTAGAGGAACTTCAAATTGCCACAGCTAGTTTGCCTAATAATAAAGCCCCAGGAGCAGACAGGCTACCGGAGGAGATCTATAAGGTTTATGGAGATGATTTGTTGCCTGAATTGTTGGAAATCTTTAATATAGCATTGGAAAGTGGTTACCTCCCACCGTTCATGAATGAAGCAATTATAATAGTTTTGTTAAAACCAAATAAAAAGTCCTAATAACCCTGAATCATATCACCCAATTTCACTACATAATTCAGATGTCAAGCTATTGGAAAAAGTATTACCTGCTAGATTGGCAAAAGTAATATCTAAGATAGTGCATATAGGCCAATCTGGTTTTATTCCAAATAGATCTACCACAATGAATATACTGTAAGGTAGGGATGAGCTTCGAGTTCGAGTCGAACTCATGTTCGACTCGAACATTGGCTGTTCGCAAGTTCGTCGAACAGCGAACAATTTGGGGTGTTCGCGGCAAATTCAAATGCCGCGGAACACCCTTTAAAAGTCTATGGGAGAAATCAAAAGTGCTAATTTTAAAGGCTAATATGCAAGTTATTGTCATAAAAAGTGTTTGGGGACCCAGGTCCTGCCCCAGGGGACATGGATCAATGCAAAAAAAAGTTTTAAAAACGGCCGTTTTTTCAGGAGCAGTGATTTTAATAATGCTTAAAGTCAAACAATAAAAGTGTAATATCCCTTTAAATTTCATACCTGGGGGGTGTCTATAGTATGCCTATAAAGGGGCGCATGTTTCCTGTGTTTAGAACAGTCTGACAGCAAAATTACATTTTGAAGGAAAAAACTCATTTAAAACTACCCGCGGCTATTGCATTGCCGACAATACACATAGAAGTTCATTGATAAAAACGGCATGGGAATTCCCCAAAGGGGAACCCCGAACCAAAATTAAAAAAAAAAAAATGACGTGGGAGTCCCCCTAAATTCCATACCAGGCCCTTCAGGTCTGGTATGGATATTAAGGGGAACCCCGGCCAAAATTTTTTTTAAAAAATGACGTGGGGTTCCCCCTAAATTCCATACCAGACCCTTCAGGTCTGGTATGGATTTTAAGGGGAACCCCGTGCCAAAAAAAAAAAAAAAACGGCGTGGGGTCCCCCCAAAAATCCATACCAGACCCTTATCCGAGCACGCAACCTGGCAGGCTGCAGGAAAAGAGGGGGGGACGAGAGTGCGGCCCCCCCCCTCCTGAACCGTACCAGGCCACATGATCCTCAACATTGGGAGGGTGCTTTGGGGTAGCCCCCCAAAACACCTTGTCCCCATGTTGATGAGGACAAGGGCCTCGTCCCCACAACCCTGGCCGGTGGTTGTGGGGGTCTGCGGGCAGGGGGCTTATCGGAATCTGGAAGCCCCCTTTAACAAGGGGACCCCCAGATCCCGGCCCCCCCCTGTGTGAAATGGTAAGGGGGTACAAAAGTACCCCTACCATTTCACTAAAAAACTGTCAAAAATGTTAAAAATGACAAGAGACAGTTTTTGACAATTCCTTTATTTAAATACTTCTTCTTTCTTCTATCTTCCTTCATCTTCTGGTTCTTCTGGTTCTTCTGGCTCTTCTGGTTCTTCCTCCAGCGTTCTCGTCCAGCATCTCCTCCACGGCGTCTTCTATCTTCTTCTCCTCGGGCCGCTCCGCACCCATGGCATGGGGGGAGGCTCCCGCTCTTCTCTTCTTCTTCATCTTCTTCTCTTCTTCTTTTCTTCTCTTCTTCATTTTCTTCTCCGGGCCGCTCCTCACACATGCTAGCATGGCGGGAGGCTCCCGCTGTGTGACGGCGCTCCTCGTCTGACAGTTCTTAAATAACGGGGGGCGGGGCCACCCGGTGACCCCGCCCCCCTATGACGCACGGTGACTTGACGGGACTTCCCTGTGACGTCACGGGGAATGCCACAGGGAAGTCCCGTCATGTCCCGTGCGTCAGATGGGGGCAGGGTCACCGGGTGGCCCCGCCCCCCGTTATTTAAGAACTGTCAGACGAGGAGCACCGTCACACAGCGGGAGCCTCCCTTCATGCCAGCATGGATGCGGAGCGGCCCGGAGAAGAAAATGAAGAAGAGAAGAAGAGAAGAAGAGAAGAAGATGAAGAAGAAGAGAAGAGCGGGAGCCTCCCCCCATGCCATGGGTGCGGAGCGGCCCGAGGAGAAGAAGATAGAAGACGCCGCGGAGGAGATGCTGGACGAGAACGCCGGAGGAAGAACCAGAAGAGCCAGAAGAACCAGAAGAACCAGAAGATAAGGGAAGATAGAAAAAAAAAGAAGTATTTAAATAAAGGAATTGTCAAAAACTGTCTCTTGTCATTTTTAACATTTTTGACAGTTTTTTAGTGAAATGGTAGGGGTACTTTTGTACCCCCTTACCATTTCACACAGGGGGGGGCCGGGATCTGGGGGTCCCCTTGTTAAAGGGGGCTTCCAGATTCCGATAAGCCCCCTGTCCGCAGACCCCCACAACCACTGGCCAGGGTTGTGGGGATGAGGCCCTTGTCCTCATCAACATGGGGACAAGGTGTTTTGGGGGGCTACCCCAAAGCACCCTCCCAATGTTGAGGGCATGTGGCCTGGTACGGTTCAGGAGGGGGGGGCCGCACTCTCGTCCCCCCCTCTTTTCCTGCGGCCTGCCAGGTTGCGTGCTCGGATAAGGGTCTGGTATCGATTTTTGGGGGGACCCCACGCAGTTTTTTTTTTTTTTTTTGGCGCGGGGTTCCCCTTAAAATCCATACCAGACCTGAAGGGTCTGGTATGGAATTTAGGGGGAACCCCACGTCATTTTTTTTTTTAATTTTGGCCGGGTTCCCCTTAATATCCATACCAGACCTGAAGGGCCTGGTATAGAATTTAGGGGGACTCCCACGTCATTTTTTTTTTAAATTTTGGTTTGGGGTTCCCCTTTGGGGAATTCCCATGCCGTTTTTATCAATGAACTTCTATGTGTATTGTCGGCAATGCAATAGCCGCGGGTAGTTTTAAATGAGTTTTTTCCTTCAAAATGTCATTTTGCTGTCAGACTGTTCTAAACACAGGAAACATGCGCCCCTTTACAGGCATACTATAGACACCCCCCAGGTATGAAATTTAAAGGGATATTACACTTTTATTGTTTGACTTTAAACATTATTAAAATCACTGCTCCTGAAAAAACGGCCGTTTTTAAAACTTTTTTTTGCATTGATCCATGTCCCCTGGGGCAGGACCCAGGTCCCCAAACACTTTTTATGACAATAACTTGCATATAAGCCTTTAAAATTAGCACTTTTGATTATTCATGTTCATGTCCCATAGACTTTAACGGTGTTCGCGTGTTCGAACAAACTTTTTTCCTGTTTGCATGTTCTGGTGCGAACCGAACAGGGGGGTGTTCGGCTCATCCCTACTGTAAGGTGTTTATTTCTTATTTTGCAGGTCCCGTCTGAAAATTTGGGTAATAGAGCTACATTTTCGCTCGATGCGGCAAAAGCTTTTGATCGTATAGACTGGGATTTTTTGTGGCACTGTCTAGAAAAATTTGGCTTTGGACCCCAGGTTATAAGATGGATACAACTTCTCTATGCTGCTCCAGTGGCACGGGTAAAGGTAAATGGACATATATCAGCACCCTTTCCACTGCAACGAGGAACAAGACAGGGATGCCCACTATCACCTTTGCTGTTTGCCTTGGCCCTTGAACCCATAGCTGCATCTGTCCATCAATCATCGAATATTATTTCATTTTTCAGATATTTGTGAGAGGTTAAGATTGCGCTATATGCTGACGATACACTGTTTTTTCTGGGAGACACCTTGACTTCTTTGGAGGCAGTGATGTCCTTAATTGATATATATGGTTCTTTTTCAGGCTTCATAGTTACATAGTTACATAGTAGGTGAGGTTGAAAAAAGACACAAGTCCATCAAGTCCAACCTATGTGTGTGATTATATGTCAGTATTACATTGTATATCCCTGTATGTTGTGGTCATTCAGGTGCTTATCTAATAGTTTCTTGAAACAATCAATGCCCCCCCGCTAAGACCACCACCTGTGGAAGGGAGTTCCACATCCTTGCCGCTCTTACAGTAAAGAACCCTCTATGTAGTTTAAGGTTAAACCTCTTTTCTTCTAATTTTAATGGGTGGCCATGAGTCTTGTTAAACTCCCTTCTGCGAAAAAGTTTTATCCTTATTGTAGGGTCACCAGTATGGTATTTGTATATTGAAATCATATCCCCTCTCAAATGTCTCTTCTCCAGAGAGAACAAGTTCAGTGCTCGCAACCTTTCCTCATAGCTAATATCCTCCAGCCACTTTATTAGCTTTGTTGCCCTTCTTTGTACTTGCTCCATTTCCAGTGCATCCTTCCTGAGGACTGGTGCCCAGAACTGGACAGCATACTCTAGGTGCGGATGGACCAGAGTCTTGTAGAGCGGGAGAATTATTGTTTTATCTCTGGAGTTGATCCCCTTTTTTAATGCATGTCAATATTCTGTTTGCTTTGTTAGCAGCAGCTTGACATTGCATGCCATTGCCATCTACTAGGACCCCCAGGTCCTTTTCTATCCTAGATTCCCCCAGAGGTTCACCTCCCAGTATATAGATTGCATTCATATTTTTGCCACCCAAATGCATTATTTTACATTTTTCTACATTGAACCACATATAGTTACTCACCCCATTAATTTGTTCAGATCTTTTTGCAAGGTTTCCACATCCTGCGGATAAGTTATTGCCCTGCTTAGCTTAGTGTCATCCACAAATACAGAGATTGAACTGTTTACCCCATCCTCCAGGTCGTTTATGAACAAATTAAACAGGATTGGACCCAGCACAGAACCCTGGGGGACCCCACTACCCACCCCTGACCATTCCAAGTACTCCCCATTTATCATCACCCTCTGAACTCGTCCTTGTAGCCAGTTTTCAATCCATGTACTCACCCTATGGTCCATGCCAACGGACCTTATTTTGTTCAGTAAACGTTTATGGGGAACTGTGTCAAATGCTTTTGCTAAAGTCAGATACACCACGTCTACGGGCCTTCCTTTATCTAGATGGCAACTCACCTCCTCAGAAGGTTAATAGATTGGTTTGGCAAGAACAATTCGTCATGAATGCATGCTGATTAGTGCTAATAATACCGTTCTCATTACTAAAATCTTGTATATAGTCCCTTATCATCCCCTCCAAGAGTTTACATACTATTGATGTTAGGCTAACTGGTCTGTAATTCCCAGGGGTGTATTTTGGGCCCTTTTTAAATATTGGTACTACATTGGCTTTTCTCCAATCAGCTGGTACCATTCCAGGCAGTAGACTGTCAGTAAAAATTAGGAACAATGGTCTGGCAATTACTTGACTGAGTTCCCTAAGTACCCTTGGGTGCAAGCCATCTGGTACCGGTGATTTATTAATGTTAAGTTTCCCAAGTCTAATTTTAATTCTGTCCTCTGTTAACCACGGAGGTGCTTCCTGTGATGTGTCATGAGGATAAACACTGCAGTTTTGGTTACTGAAGCCCCCCGATTCCCTCGGGAAGACCGAGGAGAAGAATAAATTCAATACCTTCGCCATCTCCCCATCCTTTGTAACCAGATGCCCTTCCTTATTCTTTATGGGGCCAATATGATCTGTCCTCCCTTTTTTACTGTTTACATACTTAAAGGATTTCTTGGGATTTTTTTTGCTCTCAAGATGCTTCATGATAAACTGGAACAAATAAGTTCTTTTGCCTGTGGATCCCTTGGTGACCAATCTGCCAATCTCTGCTGCTCAAATTGTTGTATTTAAATATCTAGGGGTACAGGATACATCACAAGTGACTTCATATGTGGAGAGGAATTAAGATAATTAAGATAATATGGATGCCACAATTACTATATTTGCTACATAACTGTCAAATATGGTTGACACAAAAACATTTTAAACAAACATATACCTTGTTTAGAGATCTTATGTGGAGAAATAAACATCCCCGGATCAGATTGGAAATGTTGCAGTTACCTAAGGATGAAGGAGGCTTGGCTGCTCCTAATGCCAGGTTGTATTACCTGGTATCTTAACTTCAGCAACTATACGGATGGAATATTATACACTGCGAGGATCCCATACAACAAATTATATTTTCTCAACTGCCGATAGATCCATTAGTGCAGTTAACAGTAGCCTACCACTTAAATAATAAACGTATATATTCTACATTTTATTTGATACATAGGATTTGGACTACTGTTCAACGAGAAACTCAGTAGGAGGTATACACTTAATATATGCCCATATGGAATCATTTACAATTGCCTGAAATGGCAAAGCTTGAAAACTTTGATTTATGGAAAAAGTCTGGCATTTTGCTTTTCAGCTAACTCTACAAAAATGATATACATCAAGTTGTTGGACCAGTTCTAGAGACAGTTTGTCATATCCACATCCATAGGAAATTTTTAGGAAAAAAAATTGGGAGGACACCACTCTCCCATAAGGTGATGGGACTATAACGGATATGTCACTGTCACTGAGGTAAGCACATACAGCTTGTCATAGTAAAATATGAATTTATTACAAAAGCATAAAATATTTTTTCACATTTAATATCAAGCCATATAGAACATTGGCCGCAATTGATACTCAATCCATATAAAAACTGGAAAGACTTTGGAGTCTTTTGAGTAAGCCAAGACTTTTCACAGAATCAAAGACTGCTTCTTCTGGGCAGCTCTACATGCATCTAGATTATCAGTCAAATTACAAAAAAAACATCATAAAAGTGACATTAGTATCATTTAATTTATAGGTGTTTATCATACAGTGCTCTACAAAAGTATTCACCCCCTTGGCTTTTTACCTATTTTATTACATTACTGCCTTTAGTTCAATGTTCCTTTAATCCAAATTATATGTGATGGATAAGAACACAATAGTCTAAATTGATGAAGTAAAATTAGAAAAATATATAGATAAAACTATTTTTCAGAACTAAAAAACTGATCATTGGAATGTGCGTATGCATTCACCCCTTTGTTATGAAGCCCATAAAAAGCTCTGATGCAACCAATTACCTTCAGAAGTCACATAATTAGTGAAATGATGTCCACCTGTGTGCAATTACATGATCTGTCATTACATATACACACCTTTTTGAAAGGCCCCAGAGGCTGCAACATCTAAGCAAGAGGCACCACTAACCAAACACTGCCATGAAGACCAAGGAACTCTCCAAACAAGTAAGAGACAATGTTGTTGAGAAGTACAAGTCAGGGTTAAGTTATAAAAAAAATCCAAATCTTTGATGATCCCTAGGAGCACCATCAAATCTATCATAACCAAACGGAAAGAACATGGCACAACAGCAAACCTGCCAAGAGAGGGCCGCACACCAAAATTCATGGACCGGGAAAGGAGGGCATTAATCAGAGAGGCAGCACAGAGACCTAAGGTAACCCTGGAGGAGCTGCAGAGTTCCACAGCAGAGACTGGAGTATCTGTACATAGGACGTCAATAAGCCGTATGCTCCATAGAGTTGGGCTTTATGACAGAGTGGCCAGAAAAAGCCATTACTTTCAGCAAAAAACAAAATGGCACGTTTTGAGTTCGTGAAAAGGCATGTGGGAGACTCCCAAAATGTATGGAGGAAGGTGCTCTTGTCTGATGAGACTAAAATTGAACTCTGGCGCAAACCCATCACATCACCCAAAGAACATCATCCCCACAGTGAAATGTGGTGGTGGCAACATCATGCTGTGGGGATGTTTTTCAGCAGTTGGGACTGGGAAACTGGTGTTGAGGGAGAAATGGATGGCTAAATACAGGGATATTCTTGAGCAAAACCTGTACCACTCTGTGTGTGATTTGAGGACGGAGGTTCACCTTCCAGCAGGACAATGACCCCAAACACACTGCTAAAGCAACACTTGAGTGGTTTAAGGGAAAACATGTAAATGTGTTGGAATGGCCTAGTCAAAGCCCAGACCTCAATCCAATAGAAAATCTGTGGTCAGACTTAAAGATTGCTGTTCACAAGCACAAACCATCCAATTTGAAGAAGCTGTAGCAGTTTTGCAAGGAGGAATGGGCAAAAATCCCAATGGTAAGATATGGCAAGCTCATAGAGACTTATCCAAAGCAACTTGGAGCTGTGATCGTCGCAAAATTTGGCTCTACAAAGCATTGACTTTAGGGGGGTGAATAGTTATGCATATTGACTTTTCTGTTATTTTATCCTACTTGTTGTTTGCTTCACAATAATAAAAGAAAAAATCTTCAAAGTTGTGGCCATGTTCTGTAAATTAAATGATGCAAATCCTCAAACAATCCATGTTAATTCCAGGTTGTGAGGCAACAAAACACAAAAAAATGCCAAGGGGGTGAATAATTTTGCAAGGCACTGTGTGTATATGCAATACAATATCGTTAATATAAGTTCTCAATGAATTACAAAATATTGATTACTTGCAACCTGCAGCATCACAGAGAAAGGACGGACCGTCATCCGGTGATGATCAATGATGTCAGAGTCATCGATCTGGTCTGGTGGGCATCGGATCACATCCCAGGCCATGTGGTCATCAACCAATGATTATCTAGAATCTAAATACGTATACTCAGATGCAAAAATCTTTACATCATCATAAATGCAGGAGTATGAGGCCAAGTGTGCCTAATTATATATACCAATGTATACCAATTGTTGGGTAATGAATGGAGAGGGGAGAGGGGAGGGGGAAGAGAGGGGGGGGGGATTTTTTGTATGTAGGGTTATATAGGGTTAGGTAGGAAAGAAACCCCAAACCTAAGCTTACATGTATCCACATACATAAGTTGTTGAGTATCTCACAAAAGTGAGTACACCCCTCCCATTTTTGTAAATATTTTATTATATCTTTTCATGTGACAACACTGAAGAAATTACGCTTTGCTACAATGTAAAGTAGTAAGTGTACAGCTTGTATAATAGTGTAAATTTGTTGTCCCATCAAAATAACTCAACACACAGCCATTAATGTCTAAACTGCTGGCAACAAAAGTGAGTACACCCCTAGGTGAAAATGTCGAAATTGGGCCCAAAGTGTCAATATTTTGTGTGGCAACCATTATTTTCCAGCACTGCCTTAACCCTCATGGGCATGGAGTTCACCAGAGCTTCACAAGTTGCCACTCGCGTCCTCTTCCACTCCTCCATGATGACATCACGGAGCTGGTGGATGTTAGAGACCTTGTTCTCCTCCACCTTCCATTTGAGGATGCCCCACAGATGCTCAATAGGGTTTAGGTCTGGAGATATGCTTGGCCAGTCCATCACCTTTACCCTCAGGTTCTTTAGCAAGGCAGTGGTCGTCTTGGAGGTGTGTTTGGGGTCATTATCATGTTGGAATACTGCCCTGCGGGCCAGTCTCTGAAGAGAGGGGATCATGCTCTGCTTCAGTATGTCACAGTACATGTTGACATTCATGGTTCCCTCCAAGAACTGTAATGCCCTGTACACACAATAGGATTTTCCAATGGAAAATGGGTGATAGGACCTTGTTGTCGGAAATTCTGACCGTGTGTAGGCTCCATCACACATTTTCCATAGGAATTTCTGACACACAAAGTTTGATAGCTTGCTATAAAATTTTCCGACAACAAAATCCGTTGTCAGAAATTCCGATCGTGTGTACACAAATCCGATGCACAAAGTGCCACGCATGCTCAGAATAAATTAAGAGACGAAAGCTATTGGCTACTGCTCCGTTTATAGTCCTGACGTACGCGTTTTACGTCACCGCATTCAGAACGATCGGATTTTCCGACAACTTTGTATGCAAGACAAGTTTTAGCCAACATCCGTCGGCAAAAATCCATGGATTTTGTTGTCGGAATGTCCGATCAATGTCCGACCGTGTGTACAGGGCATAACTCCCCAGTACTGGCAGAACTCATGCAGCCCCAGACCATGACATTCTCACCACCATGCTTGGCTGTAGGCAAGACACACTTGTCTTTGTACTCCTCACCTGCTTGCCGCCACACACCCTTGACACCATCTGAACCAAATAAGTTTGGCCACCGTGCTGCAGCTCAATTTTAGGGTCTTGGCAATCTTCTTATAGCCTAGGCCATCTTTATGTAGAACAACAATTTTTTTTTTTTTCAGATCCTCAGAGAGTTCTTTGCCATGAGGTGCCATGTTGAACTTCCAGTGACTAGTATGACAGAGTGAGAGCAATAACACCAAATTTAACACACCTGCTCCCCATTCACACCTGAGACCTTGTAACACTAGTAATGAGTCACATGACACCGGGGAGGAAAAATGGCTAATTGGGCCCAATTTGGACATTTTCACTAAGGGGTGTACTCACTTTTGTTACCAGCGGTTTAGACATTAATAGCTGTGTGTTTAGTTATTTTGAGGGGACAGCAAATATACACTGTTATACAAGCTGTGCACTCACTTCTTTACATTGTAGCAAAGTGTTATTTTTCAGTGTTGTCAAATGAAAAGATATAATAAATGATTTACAAAAATGTGAGGGGTGTACTCACTTTTGTGAGATACTGTATGTCCCAAATAATACCTACCAAAGCCACCCCAACCCATTCATAAGAAAAACAGCCAAATATATATATACATCCAAATGCCTTCGGGTATAGCACACTGGGCATCCAAGAAAAGCATGAGACCTATTTAGCCCCGGGACATCACCCAATCGGACCCAACATGTCAGGCATAAGAAATGGGCCGGTCATGTCAGTGCTGCGATGTGATCGGTACTAAGCCATCCTATATAAGGCAACCAGAACTCGGTGCTAAGCATCTCAGCATAATGATGTAAACTCGGCCCAGCCCATGGCTACTTACCCGAGTATGGCAAAGATAATCTGCCTAGTAGTGCATGAATCTAGGGTGCAATTACCTCCCCCAGGAGAATCCCAGATGCCGTGCCTCTCCACTACCGTGGTATGCGTCCCACTTGGTATGGCCGTCACCTCCTCCGTTATGGATGCAATCCCATCGGAAATGACTGAGTCAGATGTGGCTCACCGATGTCATATCTGGTGCAGGTGCCCCTGTAGGAGCACATGCGCACTTACTCCAACAACGTCGGAGGCCACAATGGAGACGTGGAGCGCACAGCGCCCCCTGCCTGCTGAAGGAGCTAAGGCAGACAGATACCGAGGAGAAGGAAGCCTCCTCATCCACCAGGGGCATCCAAACGCCACACCACACAACCACACCAGGCAAGGGCCAGACCACCCCCAATGACGCCACAGGCTGCAAAAACCAACAGCAATATATACAATAAACAACACAATTTACATCTCTCAAAGAAAACAAAAGATAATAACAATTATATTCACAATTTTTTCCCAATAATTGTGGATTCCCTATATCGTTTTACACATAGTGCAGCAACAACAGACCCTATAAATCCCTCTATGAGATATTTCACCTCTACAGAAATGGTTTAAAGGTAAGTGCTATGTTCATTCCTGGGGGCATAGTTGCCTTTTGGTTGTAGATCCATTTATCCTCCTGTTGTAGGATCTTTTTATCAAAGTCGTCTTCCCGTTGTTCCTGGGGAATTACTTCTAGAGCAAAAATGATATAAGTGAAGGGTAATAGCTGTGATTGAGGCCTACATGTTTACATATTGGCGTAAGACCAACATTGAGATAATACAGATGGTCCTGTATTCATCTAGCAAATGTGCGTTTAGTTTTCCCAATGTAAAATTCAGCACATGTGCATGTTGCCAAATATACCACTCCCACAGTGCGACAGTCTGCATATGTCCTTGATTTGAGATAACCACCTCTAGGTAGTGGACAGGTGTCACCTTTCCTAATCCAAGGACGTTGATCACAGCTACCGCATCTGTAGGTACCCACACCACCCACTGCTCCCTCCAGAGATTCTGGAGGTGAGTAGTGGCTATGTACCAAGTTACCCCTCATGGAATGAGATCTCCTATGTACTATCTCTGGACAGCTCAATACGTATTTTGAGATTACAGGGTCCTCCGCAAGGAAATGCCAGTTGTGAGCCACCAATGCACGAAATAGCTCCTGTTGGGTGCTAAAGGCGGCTATTAATTTAGTGGTAGTATTACTACTATGGGCCTTAGATTTAAAGTTGAGTTGTTCTCGTTGATTTCATTTTGCCCTCTGGTATCCCTTTTTCAGCACTTTTTTGCTGTATCCCTAATTAAAAGTCGCCCAAACAGAGGTTTTGCTTTTATTTCAAAGTCCTCCTCTCTGGCGCAGTTTAGACGGAGCCTTAGGTACTGGCCAAATGGAATGCTGCATACCAAGGAGCGAGGATGGGCACTGGTATAGTGTAGAATGGTATTCCGGGCAGTTTCATTATGATAAAGGGAACTATGTATCGAACCATTGTGATTTAGAAACAGTCTCAGATCCAAAAAGGGGATGCTATGGGTGTCTGACTGCATAGTAAATTTTAAGTTGAACTCATTGACAAAAATAAAGGTCATGAACTCAAAAAAAGTTCACTCATAGTACCTGTCCAGACGACCAGCATATCGTTGATATACCTCCGCCACAACAAAATATGGCGGAGGTAGATCGGCACTTTGTCATCTGCAAACAAGGATCTCTCCCACCCTCCAAGGTACAGGTTGTCATATGATGGGACACAAGAAGTCCCCACCGCAACCCCCTGCACCTGGAGGTATGTGGATCCATTAAAGAGAAAGAGATTAGATGTGAGGATGTGGTCCAATAGCTTTGCGACAAAATCGCATAGCTGCCAACTATTACTGTCCTGTTGCCTCAGGAAACCTGAGACCTCCTCAACCCCCTTCCCATGGAAAATACTGGAGTAGAGAGCCTCTATATCAATAGCCACTAAAATTGCTCCAGGTGGGGCAATTATGCTCTCAATGACTTTAAGTAGCTCCAAAGTATCCTTCAGATAGGATGGTAGCCCCATAACATGGGGTCTGAGTTGACTGTCTACACATCTACTCGCTGTTTCCATATGGCAGCCAATTCCTGACACTATCAGGCATCTAGGAGGATTTTTTAGATTTTTATGGACCTTCGGAAGGGCATAGAATGTAGGTGTGATAGGCCCTTTGCACATGAAGATATTCAAATAGATCCCTGTCAATAAGGCAATGGTGGTAGGCCTGAGTAATGATAACTTTATACTGAAATCGAAGTTCAATGAGCAGATCCTCAGGGACTAATTGGTACCATTCTGCATTACTCAAGATTGCCTGACACATATCTATATATTGGTCTATATATTGGTTCCTGTCCATCACGACCACATTTCTGCCCTTATTGGCTGATTTAATGACAATTTGGTCGTTCTGGACCAGGCTCGTTAGAGCCTGTTGTTGCAATTGTGAGAGGTTGCTGATGGATTGGCGGGTTAAGAGTAGACTGTCAATTTCCTTCATAGTTTTCTTCAAAAATGCCCATACAGCTGGGCATGTCTGGAGGGAATTTAGTGGATTTGGCTTTGAATTTTATAGGTTCAGGTTCTTGATCTTAATCCTCCTCATCCGATGCATTTTACATCTTGAGAAGTAAACACACATTTGCTAGATGAATACAGGACCACCTGTATTATCTCGATGTTGGTCTTTTGTATACACCAATATGTAAACATGTAGGCCTCAATCACAGCTATGACCCTTCAGTTATCTCATTTTGTGCTCTAGAAGTGTATTCCCCAGCAACAACGGGGGGCGACTTTGACAAAAAGAACAGGACGCTAAAAGGATCTACAACCAAAAGGAAACTATCCCCCAAGGAATGAACACAGCACTTACCTTTAAACCATTTCTGTAAAGGTGAAATATATCATAGAGGGATTTATAGGGTCTGTTGTTGCTGCACTATGTGTAAAATGATATGGGAAATCCACAATTATTGGGAAAAAGGTATTGTGAATATAATTGTTATTATCTTTTGTTTTCTTTGGGAGATGTAAATTGTGTTGTTTATTGTATATATATTGCTGTTGGTTTTTGCAGCCTGCCGCATCATTGGGGCAGTCTGGCTCTTGCCTGGTGTGGTTTTGTGGTGTGGCTTTTGGATGCCCCTGGTGGATGAGGAGGCTTCCTTCTCCTCAGTATCTGTCTGCCTTAGCTCCTTCTGCAGACAAGAGGTGCTGTGCACTCCGCCTCTCCATTGCAGCCTCCGATGTTGTTGGAGTAAGTGCGCATGTGTTCCTACAGGGGCATCTGCACTGGATATGACGTCAGTGAGCCGCGTCTGGCTCAGTCATTTCCAGGACGCATACCACATCGGTGGAGAGGCACAGCATCGAGGATTCTCCTGGGGGGGTACTTGCACCCTAGATTCATGCACTACTAGGCAGGTTATCTTTGCCATATTCGGGTAAGTAGCCATGGGCTGGACCGAGTTTACATCATTATGCTGAGATGCTTAGCGCCGAGTTCTGGTTACCTTATATAGGATGGCTTAGTACCGATAACATTGCGGCACTGACTTGACCGGCCCATTTCTTATGCCTGACATGTTGGGTTAGATTGAGTGATGTCCCGGGGCCAAATAGGTATTATGCTTTTCTAGGATGCCCAGTGTGCTATACCCGAAGGCATCTGGATGTATATATGTTTGACTGTTTTTCTTATGCATGGGTTGGTGTGGCTTTGGTAGGTATTATTTGGAACATACAATCTATGTATGTGGATACATGTATACTTGGGTTTGGGGTTTCTTCCCCACCTAACCCTATATAACCCTACTTACAAAAAATCCCTCCTCTCTTCCCCCTCCCCCTCTCCATTCATTACCCACCAATTGGTATACATTGGTATATATAATTAGGCACACTTGAGCTCATACTCCTGCATATATGATGATATAAAGATTTTTGCATCTGAGTATACGTATTTGGTATTCTAGATAATCATTGGTTGATGACCGCATGGCCTGGGATGTGATCCGATGCCCACCAGACCAGATCGATGACTCTGACATCATTGATCATCACCGGATGACAATCTGTCCTTTCTCTGTGATGCTGCAGATTGCAAGTAATAAACATTTTGTAATTTGGTGAGCACTTATATTAACAATATTGTATTGCATATATATGATAAAAAACTATAAATGAAATGATACTAATGTCACTTTTATGATGTTGTTGTAATTTGACTGATAATCTAGATGCATGTAGAGCTGCCCAGAAGAAGCACTCTTTGATGCGTCGGCTTACTCCATGCACAAGCCTCTTTTAAGTTTTTATATGGATTGAGTATCATTTGCGGCCAATGTTCTATATGGCTTGATGTTAAATGTGAAAAAATATTTTATGCTTTTGTAATAAATGCATATTTTATTATGACAAACTGTGTATGTGCTTACCTCAGTGTCAGTGACATATACGTTAAAGTCACCTTATGGGAGAGTGGTGTCCTCCCAATTTTTCTTCCTCTTTGATAATGATGTTTTGCAATCATTTGATAAGTTGGCAGTGAAGTATAATTTGTTCAATAAACTATTTTTTCAATATTTACAGTTACGGCATGCTTTGCAGAGTCAAGCAAAGACCTTTTTTTTAAATATAATCTTTCATCAATTCTAACTTTGGCAGTATCGGTAAGACGTGCTAAACAGGGACTCATAGGAAGTATATATTCTTCTATACAAATGATAGCTAGAACTAATTTATTAGAGGGTAGTTTTGAACAGTGAAAAAGAGACTTAGATACACTTAGTGATGAGGAGTGGGGGCAAGCCTTAAAAACTGTATTTAGGGTATCCTTGTCCTCCTCACAGTGCTTGACCCGGTTATTTATCATTCATTGAGTCCATTATACTCCTTTAAAACTGTACTCTTGGGGTAAAGCAAATACACCAAATTATCCAAGATGTACATCTGGCATAGGTACACTTATACATATGCTGTTGTGATGTGCAAAATTGCATTGTTACTGGGAGGGTGTATTTGATACTTTAAATTCCCTGTGTTTTACACAAATACAGCTTGATCCAAAAATTGCATTGCTAGGGATTATACCGGAAGATACCCTCCCAGTTGAAATGCAAGTGATGTGGATGAGAACTATGTATATGGCTCACAAACTCATATTACAAAAATTGATATCAAACTACCCGCCAATGATAGATCAATGGATCACAACAATTAATCTTAATTTAAGATGAGAGAAACTGACATATAAACATAGGAGGTGTCCTAAAAAATTTGTAAAAAATTTGGCAAAAGTGGTTAGTCTCTAACTTGCCTAAGAAGTCAGTTGAGTAATAATATTATGATAATATGGAAAGTTAATTTTGACATAGAATTCTGAAAGGAAATAATTAAATATGAAAATATGCAGCATCTATGGTAGTAATGTGCTGGAAGGGACTAAGTAATGATTGAAATACAGTTTGGTGTGCGCAGATATGGAGTGTTTTTTTGCTTTTTATAGGTGGCTGGGATTTTGCTGGGTAATGTTTTATAATGTTTTATGTATGTTTATTCTTCTGTGTTGTATAATGAAAAAAACGTAATAAAAATTTGATTGAAAAAAAAAAAACCCAGACCAAATGATGGTGTAATAAGACAAAGGACAGCTTTGCTAGCTAATTGAGTGTTTTAAAAGAATGTGTGGAACAGAACACTTCTGTCTTTCAGTAGTTGATTAGCATCATAATATCATCATGTCTGTTAGCAATAAAGACCTGCAAAGTGTCAAAACTTGGATAATCCAACTGAAACCAAGAGAACTGGATTCAGACTATCATAAATAGCATTCCAGTTTTGTCACGCTCTAGACTGGGGTAACTAAGTCCATTATGGATATATAGCATGCAATAAAATGCCTTACACAGGGCTAAGTGATATCATAAGGCCTGATCTATAACGGCAGATAGCTTACCTGACCTACAAATGACCCCCCTTTAAATTCACAGTTTCAAGATTAACACACAATTCAAAATTCAATATAATAAGAACCTTTTCACACTGATCAGTTTTTGATTAGTTGTTCAGTTAAAAAAGTGGAAGAAAATGAATGAATGAAAAATGCCTTTAAAGTGGAACTTTACCCATAACAACCTGACAGAAAATAATACAAGAAACATACATTCCACATTAATAATTATGCTTCCAAAATTAGTGTGTGCTGTAAATTGCCTCCAGCGTTGTTCCTGTTTCTTCTTGCTGGAGGCTGCCAACACACCTGTGGGAAGTGCTTTGTCCTGTCAAATTTCAGGGGAAAAGTGCAAAAGCTATGGTGATAACAATAATATATCAGAATGTGGAAGAAAATACCAAACAAATCAAAGTCAAACACCACTAGGCTATCAGATAGAGGAAGAAGAGTAGACAATTTATTAACCACTTCCTGCCCTGCCCATAGCAGATGACGGCCGGACGGTGGTTCAGTTATCCTGACTGGGCGTCATATGACATCTAGCAGGATAACATGCCGCCGTGTGCCCACAGGGGCGCGCATCGCGGCGATCGGTGGATCGGTGTGTCAGTCTGACACACCATTACACTGATCTTGGTAAAGAGCCTCCGGCGGAGGCTCTTTACCACGTGATCAGCCGTGTCCAATCACGGCTGATCACGATGTCAATAGGAAGAGCCATTGATCGGCTTTTCCTCACTCGCATCTGACAGACGCGCGAAGAGCAGAGCCGATCGGCGGTTCTGCCCCCCTCAGATCACCACACTGGACCACCAGGGATCAGGCAACATGTGGATGGCCAGGTATGTACCCCATGGCCATCTACATGTGCCCAATGTGCCCAATCAGTGCCCAATCTGTGCCCACAAATGGGCACTGATTGGTACCATTATATAGCACTGATGCCCAGCAATGCCACCCTTAGGGGCATCAGTGCCATCAATCAGTGTCATCAGTGCCACCCATCAGTGTGCAACGGTGCCACCTGTCAGTGCCCATCAGTACCCACCTATCAGTGCCCACCTATCAGTGCCCATCAGTGCCCATCCATGCCACCTATCAGTGCCACCAATAAGTACCCATCAGTGCTACCCAAAAGTACCCATCAATGCCATCTACAAATGCCCATCAGTACCTCCTATGAGTGCCCATTGGTGCCACCTATGAGTGCCTATCAGTGCCGCATACCAGTGCCACCTATCAGTGCCCATCAGTGCCACCTATCAGTGCCCATCAGTGCCGCCTATCAGTGCTCATCATCAGTGCCTGTCAGTGCCACCACATCAGTGCCACCACATCAGTGCCACCTCATTGGTGCCACCTCATAGGTGCCCATCAGTGCCGCCGTATCAGTGCCCGTCAGTGCAGCCATATCAGTGCCCATCATTGAAGAAGAAAACATACTTATTTCCAAAAAATTTTAACAGAAACAAAAAAAAACTCGGTTTTTTTCAAAATTTTCGGTCTTTTTTTATTTGTTGCGCAAAAAATAAAAACCGAAGAGGTGATCAAATACCACCAAAAGAAAGCTCTATTTGTGGGAACACAATGATAAAAAAAAATGTTTGGGTACAGTGTTGTATGACCGCGCAATTGTCATTCAAATTGCAATAGTGCTGAAAGCTGAAAATTGTCCTGGGCGGGAAGGTGTCTAAGTGCCTGGTATTGAAGTGGTTAAATACCTTCTTCAGCTCTGTGTATACAAAGGAGCATGGGGAAGCTCAAGTCCATAATGCGATTGATATTGACATAGACCCAAATGAACTAATGTGGCTCAAAATTAATACAGTCCAGAAATAATTAGACAACATAAAGGTGAATAAAGCACCTGGACCAGATGGCATACACCCACGTATCCCAAAAAAATTGAGCTCTGTCATCTCAAAGCCATTGTTTCTCATTTTCAGGGACTCTTTAATGACTGGCATAGTACCACTGGATTGGTGTAAGGCCAACACAGTGCCTATATTTAAAAAGGGGTCAAAGCCCTTACCAAGTAACTATAGACCAGTTAGTTTAACTTCTATAGTCAGGAAGATACTTGAGAGTTTCATAAAAGACCACATAGACGAGTTCTTGCTGGAAAAAAATATTTTAGGCAACAGACAGCATGGATTCATGAAAGACAGAAGTTGTCAGACAAATCTGATTGCTTTTTATGAGAAGGTAATCAAAATCTTAGACAAAGGTGTGACTGTGGAAAGAATATAGTTAGATTTCGCAAAAGCATTTGACACAGTTCCCCACACACAGCTAATATGTAAGGTTAAGGCTACAGGCTTAGAAAAATCAGTTTGTAAATTTATAGAAAACTGGCTAAAAGACCGTATTCAGAGAGTAGTGGTTAATGATTCATACTCTGAATGGTCAAGCTATTGAGGGCAAATCTTGTTACAATATCCAATTCCTTTTCGTTTTCAGTTCCCTCTCTGATTAGTGCTCACTTTGACCCCTTTCACACTGGGGTGCTTTCCAGGCATTTTAGCACTAAAAATAACACATGTAAAGCGCCTGAAAAGCGCCTCTCAAGCCACCCCAGTGTAAAAGCCAGAGTGCTTTCACACTGGGGCTGTGTGCTTGCAGGATGGGAAAAAAAGTCCTGCAAGCAGCATCTTTGGAGTGGTGCAGGAGCGGTGTATACGCCGTTCCCAAAACGCCCTGCCCATTGAAATGAATGGGCAGCGATGCCAAAGTGCCTGCAAAGCGCTTCAGCAGCGCCGCAACACAAGCGCTTTTAACATTTTCTTCTGCCAGTAGCCCCTATAACAGCAGTATAACAGCAGTAAAGCACTGCTAAAACTAGCGGTACTTTACCGCTAATGAGAATGAAAACTAGCGGCACTTTACCGCTAACACCGGCACCGCCCCAGTGTGAAAGGGGTCTAACTGATGCTTGATTTCTGCAACACTTAGCTAAGTGTTGTGTTTAGCACATCAGATGTGGACTTAAGGGATGGCTTTACATGTAAGGTTGCCAAGTAGATTATATTTGTACAAGCAACACTGCATGGTGTACCTATTAATATAGCGGGTTTTGCATCCCCATAAAATCTAAAGAAATGCAAGGTCATATTCAAGTCAGAAGGATATCAACTGCAGACTAACTGAACTTGTCAATGAATTCTGAATGAGATCAGAAGCATCTCAAACTGATGCCATTACCACAAATCCGAAGCCTGCCAACACTCACCCTTAAGCTGGCCATACAATGTTTAATACAAATACCTGATCAGCAGCTGCTTTAGATTGGATTCCTGGCTCCTTTGATTTTTTTTTTAAAGCATAGCACTTTTTTTTTTTATTTATTGTTAAATACAAATACAAACAAATAGAAGTATTTTTTTTAACTCATGTCTAGGGATGAGCTTCGTGTTCGAGTCGAACCCATGTTCGACTCGAACATCGGCTGTTCGATCGTTCGCCGAATTGCGAACGTTATGGGCCGTTCGCGCTAAATTCGTGTGGCGCGTCACGGCCCATAATTCACTGCGGCATCGCAGTGCATTGCTGGCTGATGATTGGCCAAGCATGCACTATGACCCGCATGCTTGGCCAATCACAGCGCCGTCAGTAGAGAGAGCTGTAATTGGCCAAAGCCAGGGTGGCTTTGGCCAATTATGGCTCAGGGGATTTAGTACACACCCCACACTATATAAGGCCGCCTGCACGGCGGCCCTGTGTAGTGTGTGTTCCGGTGTGCTGAGAGATAGAGAGAGAGAGAGACAGTGTCATTTGATTTGAGTTAGATAGATTAGGCAGAACAGTCAGTCAGTTAGCTGCACTTACAGTGTATTGTGTATATATATGCATCCCAGGTGTTGCATATATATATATACACTGTATTCAGTTTAGCTAGATCCGTTCCTGTTATCTTCTATCTAGACTATTTACATTTAATGCAGTGCGTCCTGCTCACAGTGTTCAGCTAGATCCGTTCCTGTTATCTTCTAGACTATTTACATTTAGTGCAGTGCGTCCTGCTCACAGTGTTCAGCTAGATCCGTTCCTGTTATCTTCTAGACTATTTACATTTAGTGCAGTGCGTCCTGCTCACAGTGTTCAGCTAGATCCGTTCCTGTTAAATTCCTACTGACAGGCAGGCTTGTCTGGTTACAGTATATAAAGCTACCTGAAGAAAATTACAGGTGTTCTATTTGATCCTATTAGTACCACGGTCAGGCAGCTAGACTATTTACATTTAGTACAGTGCGTCCTGCTCACAGTGTTCAGCTAGATCCGTTCCTGTTATCTTCCTACTGACAGGCAGGCTTGTCTGGTTACAGTATATAAAGCTACCTGAAGAAAATTACAGGTGTTCTATTTGATCCTATTAGTACCACGGTCAGGCAGCTAGACTATTTACATTTAGTACAGTGCGTCCTGCTTACAGTGTACAGCTAGATCCGTTCCTGTTATCTTCCTACTGACAGGCAGGCTTGTCTGGTTACAGTATATAAAGCTACCTGAAGAAAATTACAGGTGTTCTATTTGATCCTATTAGTACCACGGTCAGGCAGCTAGACTATTTACATTTAGTACAGTGCGTCCTGCTCACAGTGTTCAGCTAGATCCGTTCCTGTTATCTTCCTACTGACAGGCAGGCTTGTCTGGTTACAGTATATAAAGCTACCTGAAGAAAATTACAGGTGTTCTATTTGATCCTATTAGTACCACGGTCAGGCAGCTAGACTATTTACATTTAGTACAGTGCGTCCTGCTCACAGTGTACAGCTAGATCCGTTCCTGTTATCTTCCTACTGACAGGCAGGCTTGTCTGGTTACAGTATATAAAGCTACCTGAAGAAAATTACAGGTGTTCTATTTGATCCTATTAGTACCACGGTCAGGCAGCTAGACTATTTACATTTAGTACAGTGCGTCCTGCTCACAGTGTTCAGCTAGATCCGTTCCTGTTATCTTCCTACTGACAGGCAGGCTTGTCTGGTTACAGTATATAAAGCTACCTGAAGAAAATTACAGGTGTTCTATTTGATCCTATTAGTACCACGGTCAGGCAGCTAGACTATTTACATTTAGTACAGTGCGTCCTGCTCACAGTGTACAGCTAGATCCGTTCCTGTTATCTTCCTACTGACAGGCAGGCTTGTCTGGTTACTGTATATAAAGCTACCTGAAGAAAATTACAGGTGTTCTATTTGATCCTATTAGTACCACGGTCAGGCAGCTAGACTATTTACATTTAGTACAGTGCGTCCTGCTCACAGTGTTCAGCTAGATCCGTTCCTGTTATCTTCCTACTGACAGGCAGGCTTGTCTGGTTACAGTATATAAAGCTACCTGAAGAAAATTACAGGTGTTCTATTTGATCCTATTAGTACCACGGTCAGGCAGCTAGACTATTTACATTTAGTACAGTGCGTCCTGCTCACAGTGTTCAGCTAGATCCGTTCCTGTTATCTTCCTACTGACAGGCAGGCTTGTCTGGTTACAGTATATAAAGCTACTTGAAGAAAATTACAGGTGTTCTATCCCAGCTTAGTGCAGCTACAGGCCATTAGTATGTCTGGAAGGCCAAGAAGGAGAGGCAGACAGTCACAAGCCAATAAGAGAGGGCAAGCAGGCTCTGTGTCTAGTGCTGGTCGTGGAGACGGTGCATCCTCATCAGCACGTGGCCATGGGACACGCTTGGCCTTTTTTTCGGCAGCTGGCCGTGTTGAGCCGCAACATGCGGAAGACTTGGTCGAGTGGATGACCAAGCCGTCCTCATCCTCCTCATCCTCTCTCACCCATGCCCAGGGTGCTTTGTCTGGCAAAGCAGCGGCCTCTTCCCTCAGCTCAATGTCATCAGTGACTCCTTCCCTAGCTCCACCATGTCCTCATGAGGATTCCCTCGAACTGTTTGACCACAGTGTTGGGTACATGCTCCAGGAGGATGCCCAGCGTTTGGAAGGCTCTGATGACGATACTGAGCTCGATGAAGGCAGTAACATGAGCACGGACAGAGGGGGTGCCCAAGAAGGACAGCAATCTGGCAGTCATGCTCCCCCTGCTGCAGCATACTGCCAGGTTTGCTCCAGTGATGAGGAGGGAGGGGATGATGAGGTCACTGACTCAACGTGGGTGCCTGATAGGAGAGAGGAGGAGGAGGAGGAGGAGGAGGAGAAGGAGGAGGAGGAGGAGGCGGCGGCACATCACCAACGAGGCAGGATGCCCTCCAGGGGCCAGCCTAAGGGCAGCACATTGACTGCATCACACCCCAAAGCTCCACATGTGCAGGGCGCTGCAGTCTCTGCGCGTTATTCAAAAAGTTCTTTGGTGTGGGCCTTTTTTGAGACGAGTGCATCAGATCGCACCGCTGCTATTTGCAACATATGTCTCAAGCGTATCTCGCGTGGCCAAAACATCTCCCGCTTGGGTACCACATGCTTGACCAGACATATGTTGACCTGCCATGCAGTTCGTTGGCAAGCGTATCTAAAAGACCCACACCAAAGAACAAAGAGGATCTCTCCTTGCTCCTCATCAGCTGAGATTTCCAACCCCACTAGACCTTCAGTCCTCTCTGAGACCTGCAGTGAGAGGAATGAAGGTGTAGAATTAGGTGTGTCACAGCCAAGTACTTGTGGGCAATCTGCTTTTGGTACACCGACGTCAGATTGTACCAGGCAAATTTCCCTGCCCCAGCTGCTGCACCGCCGAAAGAAGTTTGCTCCCAGCCATCCACATGCCCAGCGGTTGAATGCTAGCTTGGCAAAATTGCTAGCACTTCAACTGCTGCCTTTTCAGTTGGTAGACTCTGCCCCCTTCCGTGAGTTTGTGGAATGTGCGGTTCCTCAGTGGCAGGTACCCAAACGCCACTTTTTCTCACGGAAGGCGATTCCGGCTCTCTACCGGCATGTGGAAGGCAATGTCCATGCCTCGCTGGACAGGGCGGTCAGCGGTAAGGTGCATATTACCGCTGACTCATGGTCCAGCAGGCATGGACAGGGACGTTACCTAAGTTTCACGGCGCATTGGGTGACTCTGCTGGCAGCTGGGAAGGATGCAGGACAAGGTGCAGTAGTGTTGGAGGTTGTTCCGCCACCACGCCTCCAAAATGCTGATTGTGACACACCTCTCTCCTCCACCCCCTCCTCTTCTTCTTCCTCCATGGCCTCTTCCTCGGAACCAGCGGTGCTCCGTAGGCGTTCAAGGGGCTACGCAAGTACGCAGGCCAAAAGATGCCATGCGGTGCTTGAGCTGGTGTGCTTGGGGGACAGGAGCCACACTGGGGCAGAGGTTTTGTCAGCTCTGCAGGGGCAGGTTCAGAGGTGGTTGACGCCACGCCAACTTAAGGCAGGAATGGTGGTTTGCGACAATGGCACCAACCTCCTCTCTGCCCTCCGACAGGGACAAATGACCCATGTGCCCTGTTTGGCTCACGTCCTTAACTTGGTGGTGCAGCGGTTCTTGGGCAGGTACCCGGGCTTACAGGATGTCCTGAGGCAGGCCAGGAAAGTCTGTGTGCATTTCCGCCGGTCATATAATGCCAGTGCTCGGCTGACGGACCTCCAAAAGGAGTTTAACCTGCCCAAGAACCGCCTAATCTGTGACATGCCCACCAGGTGGAACTCAACGTTGGCCATGCTGCAGCGGCTGCACACGCAGCAGAGGGCCATCAATGAGTACCTGTGCGACTATGGCACCAGGACAGGGTCAGGGGAGCTTGGTTTTTTTTCCCCACGCCAGTGGGCCATGATCAGGGATGCATGCACTGTCCTGTCACCATTCGAGGAGGCCACGAGGATGGTGAGCAGTGACAGTGCATGCATCAGTGACACTGTCCCCCTTGTCCACCTGTTGGAGCACACGCTGCGTGGAATAATGGACAGGGCACTTGAGGCAGAACAGAGGCAGGAAGAGGAGGACTTCCTTAGCTCTCAAGGCCCCCTTTATCCAGACAGTGTTCCTGCGTGCCCGCCGATCACACAGGAAGAGGACGAGGAGGAAGAGGAGGAGGAGGAAGATTGTGTCAGTATGGAGGTGGAGCCTGGCACTCAGCATCAGCAGCAGTCTTTAAGGGATCAGTCCCAAGAAACACATGGACTTGTACGTGGCTGGGAGGAGGTGGCTGCGGACCATGTCGTTCTTAGTGACCCAGAGGACTCCGGACCGAATGCCTCAGCAAACCTACGCTGCATGGCCTCCCTGATCCTGCAAAGCCTGCGTAAGGATCCTCGTATTCGTGGTATCAAGGAGAAGGACCAATACTGGCTGGCAACCCTCCTTGATCCACGTTACAAGGGTAAGGTTGCGGACCTTATCTTGCCATCGCAGAGGGAGCAGAGGATGAAACATCTTCGGGAGGCCTTGCAGAAAGGTCTGTGCAACGCGTTCCCAGAGACTGGGAGGTTACAAACTCCTGCTTCTGGACAACGTGTTGCTGAGGCTTCGGTCAGTCAAAGAAGGAGCGGTGGAGAAGGTGGCCGTCTGACCGATGCGTTCAGACAATTTTTTGGTCCGCAGCCCCAAGGTATGATCGGTTCCAGCAACCATCGCCAGCGTCTGTTTTACATGGTGCAGGAATACCTAGGGGCAAGATCAGACTTGGACACCTTTCCCACCGAAAATCCTCTGGGTTACTGGGTCTTGAGGATGGATCACTGGCCAGAGCTTGCACAGTATGCAATTGAGCTACTGGCCTGTCCTGCATCCAGCGTTCTTTCGGAACGCACATTCAGTGCTGCTGGAGGCGTGGTAACCGATCACAGGGTGCGTCTGTCCACCGACTCGGTCGATCGGCTGACCTTCATAAAAATGAATGAGTCTTGGATCACCACCAGCTACCAAGCACCTGATGCTGATGTAACCGAATAATTTTTTTTGAAATCTCAGATCCCTTCAAAGACTGCCTATGCTGATGCTGAGTGACTATCCCTGAGTAATTATCCTCTTCCTCCTCAATCATCACGCTGATAGCTTGTAAGAACATTTTTGGTTCTGGGCGCCACCACCAGTGCCTAAGGCACAATTTTTCAGCCCCTGTTTAACAGGGGCGTGTAATTACAATTTTTGATGTAATACTTTGCAGCAGGGCTCGTTCCTGCATTCCAACTAGAGTGTCTGTGAGGGGTTGCAGTGTTGTGGCACCAGCACCAGTGCCTAAGGCCCAATTTTTCTGCCCCTGTCTAACAGGGGCGTGTAATTACAATTTTTGATGCAATACTTTGCAGCAGGGCTCGTTCCTGCGTTCCAACTAGAGTGTCTGTGAGGGGTTGCAGTGTTGTGGCACCAGCACCAGTGCCTAAGGCCCAATTTTTCTGCCCCTGTCTAACAGGGGCGTGTAATTACAATTTTTGATGCAATACTTTGCAGCAGGGCTCGTTCCTGCGTTCCAACTAGAGTGTCTGTGAGGGGTTGCAGTGTTGTGGCACCAGCACCAGTGCCTAAGGCCCAATTTTTCTGCCCCTGTCTAACAGGGGCGTGTAATTACAATTTTTGAAGCAATACTTTGCAGCAGGGCTCGTTCCTGCGTTCCAACTAGAGTGTCTGTGAGGGGTTGCAGTGTTGTGGCACCAGCACCAGTGCCTAAGGCCTAATTTTTCAGCTCCTGTTCAACAGGGGCATGTAATTACAATTCTTGATCTAATATTTCACAGCAGGGCCCTGTGAGGGCTTACAGTGTTGTGGCCACAGCAACACCTAAGGCCCAAATTTCTGCTGAGTATATAGGGCAGGACCCTACTTTCAAACATCTAACTTACAAACGACTCCTACTTGCAAACGGAAGGAGACAACAGGAAGTGAGATGAAATCTACCCCTAGGAAGGGAAATTCTTTCCTGTAAGAGTTAATATGGGAAAACAATTTCTCCTTTCCACTGATGCTTTCCAATCCTTGTTCCACAAAAAAACCCAAATTTTCAAAAAACATTTTTCATTGGGACAAAAAAGTGAGGTGAAATCTTCTGAAGAGGAGGAAAGACAGCAAAACAAATGTCACAGGGGTGATAACCCTTCCCTATGTTTTCCAAAAAGCTTAGAAAAGATTTTTTGGCTGGAGCTAAACACGTTAAAAATGTTCAAAATTACAAACAGATTCTACTTAACAACAAACCTACAGTCCCTGTCTTGTTTGCACCGCCTGTATACTGCTGTTCAGAGTATATAGGGCCTGGTGGCCCCACACCTTTCCTTATTTTAATTTGGGTGCGGGGTTCCCCTTAATATCCATACAAGACCCAAAGGGCCTGGTAATGGACTGGGGGGTACCCATGCCGTTTGTCTCACTGATTTTCATCCATATTGCCATGACCCGACATGACATTAAACCCGCAAGCAGTTTTAAATGAGATTTTTTCCTTTAAAAATGACATTTGGTGCAGGGACTGTTCTAAACATGGGAAACACGCGTCACTTTACAGGCATACTATAGACACCCCCCAGGTACGATATTTAAAGGAATATTTCACTTTTTTTTTTTACTTTAAGCATCATTAAAATCACTGCTCCCGAAAAAACGGCCGTTTTTAAAAGTTTTTTTTGCATTGATACATGTCCCCTGGGGTAGGACCCGGGTCCCCAAACCCTTTTTAGGACAATACCATGCAAATTAGCCTTTAAAATGAGCACTTTTGATTTCGAACGTTCGAGTCCCATAGACGTCAATGGGGTTCTAACGTTCGTGCGAACTTTCAGTCCGTTCGCGGGTTCTGGTGCGAACCGAACCGGGGGGTGTTCGGCTCATCCCTACTCATGTCTAAGGCAGTCAAGTCAGTGGGAGAATGTGTCGTGGTATATATTGTTTAGGCATAAACCTCCTGTTACAATAATGAATAATAAAAATGACAAGTATACTTCCAAAAAATTGGGCTATGAATTAGAAATTGTTTTATTCATAAAATTAGGAGACACAGGGTAAAGGAAAAAATTTCATTCATAATAATGGGTAATATGCCACTCATAATTTATTACTACTTACAAAGCCATCCACAACTTAGCCCCCAGCTACATCACTAGCCTAGTCTCAAAATACCAACCTAATCGTTCTCTTCGTTCCTCTCAAGACCTCCTGCTGTTTAGCTCCCTTGTCACCTCCTCCCATGCTCACCTCCGTGACTTTTCCAGAGCCTCTCCAATCTTATGGAATGCCTTACCCCAATCTGTCTCCTACACTATTAGCTTTTAGACGATCCCTGAAAACCCTCCTCATCAGAGAAGCCTATTCTACCCACACCTAACAACTGTATTTTCATTTTCTCAATCAGCTCATCCCCCACAGTTATTAACTTTTGACTCACTTGACCCTCCCACCTAGATTGTAAGTTCTAATGAGCAGGGCCCTCTGATTCCTCCTGTATTCAATTGTATTGTAACTGTACTGTCTGCCCTCATGTTGTAAAGCGCTGCGCAAACTGTTGGTGCTATATGAATCCTGTATAATAATAATAATATTAATAATAATAGACTTCTCTATTGCATAGAAAAGAGAAACAATCCCCCCCACTGATGAGATGATTTACATTTTACATGACCTGATTTCTGAGCGTTTGGGTTTCTGAATGATGTTGTGACTTGAAGTGTCTGGCCATAGTGGTATCTTTGTCAGTTCTGACATTAGAAATGTGATCCCGGAGTCCATCACACAACCACTTTGTTTCTCTGCCCACGTATTGGATGTGACAATCAATACAGGTGATAACATATGCTATATATTTTGTTTGGCAGTTCACAAATCCTCTTATCTCATAAGAACTGCCTTCAGAACATAACCTAATCATATGTTGGTCCCCTGCGTTTTGGCAACATGAACAACAAGATGCATTTGAAAAAAAAACAATTGTGTTTAACCAAGTCCAGCCCAATCTTTCTGAAGTGAATAGGCTTGGAGAAATAATATTGCCTATGGTCCAAGCTTTACTGGCTACATATTTGACTCCTTGTGCCAAGACAGTCTTGTAACCAGAATTACCATGCAAAATAGGTAAATATCAAGAGATAATGCGCTTGATGCTATTGAATTGTTGAATATAGTGGGTAGAAAAGACCACAGGTGCCAAATCGTCCTTGTGTGTATATGGGCCCTGCTTTCAATCTTTTCTGTTTCAATAATTTTTTATGCGAGTTTAAGTAGTAGCCAACGTGCAAAAGTTGCACCCACGCTGGGGCTAGCATGGACAGTTATCACACAAGTTAGCCAAAACAAAAAAAAATAGCCTAAAGATGCAAGGTAAACATTAAGGGCAAAATGATAACTAACACAGAAGCAAAGTATAGGCCTGCTTCGTATGGCCACCAGGGGTCCTGAGAAGGTTCTCCAAACCAGTGGGGCATCCCCTGGTCCCACCAATACCCATACAGTGGTGTCATATGTAGCCTATACAGGTCTGAGGAGAGAGGCAAACTGGAACTTAGGAGAAAGTGAAGCAGAAAAGTGGCACTTAAGAAAGAGGGAGTGTGCACCTGACAGGAAAAGAGCCAAGGAAGGCTAAGGGAAGCAAGAAAGAAGGAAGACTAGAGGGTCAGAGATCAAGAGAAGGGGGAATGGTAAGGGCCCAGGAGCATCGGGACTGTCCATCATAGGCTGGTTGGGTGAAGAATGGGAAAAGCATATGACAGCCATGGTTCCCAAACTTTAAGGAACTTAGCATGGGATGCTGGACATATGTTCGTTAAGCATCAATGCGATCATGCAATCTCTCACCCCTTGGAAGGGGACAGATGTTTTTTTCCAGGCTTGGGCAATTGTTCTTTTGGCTGACAAAAATAAGTAATGGGACAATGCAGTAAGGCAAACTTGGCTTCTTTTGGTATAGGGAGCTGTAAAAAAAGTAAATAAGAGGTCAAGTACATGGAACCAGTAACTAATTAGTCTAGGGCACGTCCACTATGTATGTACTGCATCACTCCGGTGGCCACAGTTCCAGAAACAGTGGTTATTGGAGGATGGATTGGCAGGGGCAATGCAGGTCAGAACCTAATACAAACCTAAAAGCACCTTATATGCTGCCTCTAAAGTGGCTATGTTAAATGAGCATTTGGCCACAGAGGACCAGGCCCTGCTCTAGTCAGCTAACTCTATCTCAGTTGCCAAGTCTCCTTCCCACTGAGCTACATAGTGAAGAGAATCAAACGGTATTTCCGTATACCTGTCAAGACCAGCTAGGTATAATCACAGCAATTACCACACTCACAAGACCCTCTCAGAACTGAGGAGATAGCTTCTTCACGAACACAAAAAGAGATGATGCAGAGTCTAAATGTTCAAAGCCATATGATTTAATTCTGAGCGGGTATACAATTTATATACGTTATCATTAACCAATCATTGCATGGGAATGAGAGTGATTTAATACAGGGGTGTACATTTCATATCATTACATATCATTAGATATCATTAATACTCAAATGCCCAACCCCTTAAACATGGCTGACATAGCAACTATAGTAACCATGCCATCTGCTTCCATGACTCAGTCATGCCTTTGGTGTTCCCCTTTACACAGGAAAATGTCCCAGACAGCGCTACACCACAGAAGCTTTATATAGAAAGGTACAGAGCAAAGATGCTGCTGCAAGCTATATTTTCTTATATGTGTCCCTTGCAAAAACTGTTACAGTCTGTCACAGTCTGAGAATACAGAACTTAAACTAACTAGTAGATTAACCCAAGTTAATCTTATATGAACTTATACAAAGATGGAGTCACTTCTGTTCAGTCATATTACTACAGTCCCCTCTTTCAGACACAAAGGTCACGAAGGTGACGAAGGTGACTGACTTATCTGCATTGTGACACAAACATAACAAACTCAAAGCAGGCACACAGAAATAATGCCAGAATAATACCAAAGTCACTAAAATACACACAGAAATATCCCTGATCCAGGAAAATACTCCTTTGAAACCAAACCCTCCCATGTTACCCAGGGGGTTCACGAGTAATTATTTAGCCTTTTTTATCATGTCAATATCCCCTTAGGTTCCCAAGGGGAACCATGCCCAGGTCATGTCCTTTCCCAAAAACAATGAACTGGCATAGTGGTGTTTGAGGGGGCATTTAGGATGAACACCAGCCTTGAGCAAGTGATGTTCCTCACTGTCCCCGAGAATTCCCATTCTCTGAACCAATGAGGTCAAGTAACACCATCCCTTGAGATCACTCGGAATCCATGGATGGCATGTCCTTCCATAACAAATGTACGTGCTGTTGCCCAAGGCTAGTGGCTGTCTGCTAAGAACCCATTGGGCACCTTCAGAGAATCCTGCAAGGGCAAGCTGTGAGAGTAGCCTAGCCATCTCAGTATGGGGGTCAGAGGTATGCATGAAGGTATATATAGTGTGATGTAGGGCATGGTCTAAGGTGTCAAACACTGTGGAGTCCCCTCAGACTTTCAATACATATGCCCTCTATGTCTAATGAGTGTGTTATTAGTGGTGTTGTCAGGTGGGCCACATATAACCTTAAGGCCCCCCCAGAACACAGAGGCTGGTGGATGACATGTGTACCAATACATATATAGTACAGTGCTCATGCCAGCATCCCTCCAAACATTATCCAACAGCTGCAGTTTCAAACCATCTTACACACTGAAGTGGTCGAGCATGTCCACTACACTACACTACAACAACAATCTCAATATGCCCCCGACCCTCACCCAGAACACCTTCTAAACATGCAAAAATAGCAAACAATAAACACGTAATCTTAGCTGCATAGCAATTGTCCATGGAATGCAAAGGGAGGAAGGGGCGTGACAGTCCATAATAACAAGTGGGAGGGGCATGACAGCCTTTAGGCCAAATAAAAATAGTCCCAAAGAAATACACAAAAACAAATTCTCTTGGATGGCTTCTAAATGTCCATTAAATTTGCAAAAAAAGGAAGGAAAAGGAAATGTCCACATTATAACTCTCATTCTCCTCAACTTTTCCCAAAACCTTTGGTTCAATTCTGTGATCATTCATATGTACAGACATGAATTCTTTACCCCAAAACACTGCCTCTCTGTAAGGACAGATGCGTTGGGCTAGACGTGGGTCTTCAGGCTGGCACATCTGGATCACTCTCATGTGGTGCTCACTGGAATTTTGTAAACCTCGGGTTTGCGTCATTTTGGCTTGCCCTCAAGGTGTCATTCCCAGGAACACTTTCCAACAGGAGTATGCCTTTAGTCATCTAAGCACCTCCTATGGTATTTGAACAACAAAGATGAACAACGAAGATTTCCATTTAAAAACTGTAGTCATCTCTTCATCCGGATAGGGTATAGGGCAGGATATGAATGGGGTGTAGGGTATGACTGGGGTGGGCATTTCTTCATGTGTATGGGGCTGTGGGTGAATGCTGGCTGGCTGGGGCAGATACTCCTCATCCGACATGAGTAATCACAGAATCTACCTGATCAATTCAGGCCTTAACCATTGGAGGTATTTAAAAATAATATTCTTCATTGACTCAAACACTCAAACAAGTAAAGCATGCAGGAATGAAAATGTTCATTACATAGATTCAATATTTTTAGCTAAACATTTTTCCAAATCCAGTATTACAGCAGAACTTCAACAAAACTTAAACCCCTTTAGTTTCTTCTATTCCCGGGACCCAAGTGGACCCGAAGGACTTATGCCCTGTACACAAGACCGGTTTTCCTGTCAGAATAAACTCTGAAGGTTTTTCTGACAAAATTTCCGATGGTGACGTGCGCGGTGACGTACAACACGTACGACGGGACTAGAAAATGGAAGTTCAATAGCCAGTAGCCAATAGCTTCCATCTCTTACTTGCTTCAGAGCATGCATCGTTTTTGGTACGTCAGAACAGCATACAGACGATCCATTTTCTCAATAGGAATTGGTTCCATTGGAAAAATTTAGAACATGTTCTCTTTCTAGGTCCGTCAAAATTTTCGACGGAAAAAGTCTGATACACATGATCGGAATATACGATGAAAATTTCCCGTCAGACTTTTTCTGTCAGACATTCCGCTCGTGTGTACACGGCATTAGAACAGAACATTTTACCCAAACACATATTCTGACTCAGAAGTCTCCCAACTTTGCAAATATGTCTGATCATCAGCAACAAATAAAACATTGATGGATAAACAACATTACATCATCAACACTTCATGACTGACAATCTGGGAATTCAAAAGGTAAATATCCAGAATAGTCATTCTGATTGCCTATTTCAAACAAATCCTTCCCATCACATTTTAGTACCTCATGGACTCAATATATGCAGCAACATTTTTTCCCAAATTTCACCCTTCTGTTACCAGTGTGGGCCTAAACACAAGACAACTAGTTTGAGACAACTCGTGTACATTTTAAACACACACTTAAAATACTTTACTAACCAAAATGATACCCTATGCGTTCATTAAACACAATACAACCACTTTCTCATTCCAAATTCATTTGGCCAATCCATTCACTCTCCATTTTTTCATATTTTCCCTTTAAACACCTTTAAACACCTTTTAAAACCTTAATATTTTTCTCTAGTGCATAGAATTACACAACCCTAAAGTCACTTCCTTTTTCTTTACCAACCACAATTCATCTTCTTAAACTTGTATTTGGTTAAAATCAACATTTTAAAATCTCCAATCATTGTTAATACAGCTTAAACACAATTAAAACCATGTGCACAAATATAGCACATTTGCTGTTATTAGAAAAGAAACACCTTTTAACTTCAATAATGTAAGGATAAGCAACTACAACTAAAACAGCCCTTAAAGTCAGACTTTAACCGAAATAATCAAGATACCTTTACATAAATTGAAATGCTACTTTTAAAAATTTGTATCTGATCAGATTCCTCAAAAAAAACATTTGGTACCAGCGCATACATGTAATTTATCACGTGTCACATTCCCCTTTTAGTGTTCCCAATCTACTATGCAGTGGGCATGGGCTTAATATGTGCCCAACACATTTCATGAATAGACTGACAATAGCTGCAACATTTTAACAATAAACATGTATAACATTTTAAATCTATATAGATAACTCTTCTCAATTAAATCCTTCTTTGACATTTATTCTCCAGTCCAGCAAGTCTCTCTGACTCGCTGAATATGGAATGCAAATATAGCAGTATGCTCTCCACAAAAGTGGTGGTGAAGGACTGGTCGGTGGTTTGATCCCCTCTTCCACCTGAAGCAAAATAGCAGATCTCTGTGAGCGGATATGTACCTCCGTGCATTGTGCTAAACAATACTTTGGACAAGAGGAATCACTCAAATAGTAACTTGTCCTTGTCCAAATCCGCGATTCAATCCTCTTAAAGCACCCCACACAGATGGAAGTAAAAAGCCCTCGCGCTACTATCATGTATTAGTGGATGAGTTAAAATGGTGAACTCTTATCTTATCGTGATCAAATCCTAAAGTGCCTATAGTGCTTATAAGTGCAGTCACAAAATAATACAATAGCTGCCTGCAGCAGAACCTAAAGTGTATCACAATCCACTCTCAATGATAATTATAAAAGTGATTCCGCGCTACAGTGTATAAGAAAAAGTATATAAAATATTCACTCAATAAAGTAGATCAATAAAGTGTCAAAGCTTATTAAATAGTTGAAAAAAGTGTAAAGAGTTGTACATAATAGAAAATGCATATATTCATAAAAAGCTAGGGCAAATGATTTAGAGTATTATTAGTCTCTTGGTCACATAATCAAAAAAGAAAAAAGAAAAACAGATAAAAAACAGACATATCCCAATGCATTAAAAATTACTTAAAAAACAGTTGAGATCAAATTCAACATTTAAACCATCTGGCACTAAACTTTTCATAATATATATCCATCTTGACTCTTTCTGACTAATCGTCCTAATCGTCTGACTAAACCCCACACAGATGAGTACCCTACTCTGTCCCTCTCACCTGCCCACTTTAGCAACACTCTCTGTCTTGGCAGGATCATAGGACATATATCAACTACCCAACAATCCATCTGCATTCAGAAGAAAAAACAACTTATACTTTAAATTGGAATTCCAAAACAAGACAAAAATTCACATACACATAAAATTAAGCATTTCTCTCTATTAACAACAACTTTCCTCTACCTAGGTGTCCATCTCATGAAGCTCTTGAACCCCAAGGGTTGCCACTGATCACAGTCCACAAACAGTCCATGAAACAGAGACGAAGTGAAGAGGGAATCTGGGGGGATCAAAGGGGGAAGGAAGAAGATTTTTAACTTCCCTCTACCTCATTCAGTTCCCCCAAAACAGTAACCATGTCCCCCTGTCTGTGTACTGAGCAGCGACAACTTTATCACTGCCTAATAAACCGTCATCTCGGTCTTTATGTGAATCTTTGGTACCGTAATCCTGCAAAGTCTCACGAGACCCCAGCATCAGGGGCCACTCCTTGCACAAGGTGGGGTGCTTTCAACAAGGGTTCTATCCTCCCCACTAGCTCGCTCTCTTTTTACCCTTGGTCGAACCTTTTCCTGTATGTCTGGTGCAGTAGAGGCACCATGTCCTGATGCCAATTGGGAATCAGCCCCCACCACCTTCTGTACCTGTGCCTTTTGCTGAACACTGATCTGCACTGATCTGCACATTTTTACCGACCTACCTGTACCAACTCATTATAACTTCAGCAAACAACAATCAACAAACAAGCAAACAGGGTAAATCTACACAAAAATCCTTATTTTAACAAGAGAGGATGGGAGGAGGGAGGCATAGAGGGCTGAGATGAGGCCTGGGGATCCCGGAGAGTGCTAGCAAATGTGTTCAAAAGTAATTTTTTGGAATAAATACGTAGCAGTTCTGCGCAGTGAGGCAAGCCAATGCTGAAGTTGGAGGTAGCGGAAGAATTCCGTCTCTGGGATATCACGGGACTCCCGCAGCGAGACCCACGAGGGGAACAATCTGGCAGTAAGAAAGTGTCGGATCTGTGTGAACCCATTAGCAACCCACCAGGAGAATGCCTGATAGTATTTAGTGATGTTCGGAACCCCCAGACAGCCTATGTGTCAAGAGAGTGGCTTTGGAGATCCTAGGACGTTTGTTAGCCCAAATGTACCTCAAAATTTTATTGTGAATCAAGCGTAAAACATGTGATTGAACCCGCACCGGAATGGTATGAAAGTAATATAAAATTTTGGACAAAATGGCCATTTTCAGGAGTTAATCCAGACTATCCAGGACAATTGTGGGAACTGCCAAGACTGCATAAGCGCTGATAAGGAGCAAAGCAAAGGATAGTAATTTGATGAAAATAAAGAGGAATAGGAAGGGGTCAGCCGAATACCAAGATAGTTAATATGGGAGGAAGCCCATTTGGAAGGGAAAGTGGGTTAGTAGGCGAGTAACCAAGTCCAGTGCTAAGGACACATTAAGGGCAACCGTCTTGTCTTTTTTTTTTTTCACAAGAAGAAAATGTTTATTCGATTTTTACAGTAAAAGCGATGCATATACACAGTTGTTCACATAGACGTTGTTATTTAAATTGTCACAGAACAAATGGGTTACACATTTAAACAGGAGAAAGATGTGCAGAGCTGTTAAGTCACATCACATTAGGATATGGGTTCGGAAGTAATAGATTCCAGCAATACTATTTAAGGAGGTTCTGGGGGAGGGGGGGGAACCAGTGAAGGCAGGATATGCAGAAGATGAGAAAGAGGGGGGGGCTGGGAGAGGGAGAGGAAGGAGGGGAAGGGGGAAGGAGGCAGGGGGCGAAGGAGGGACTTCATCTAGTTTGCTAAGTTCACAGAGCTCAAACAATGATTAGGCATTCAGGAGATCATAGCAGTGGTACACTATTGCAGGGCAGGTCCAGCAGCAATATCTCAGTGATCACCAGCCACTGCTGTGCCCCAGGCATCTATCCATCCCGGCCATAACTTGTCAAATTTGCCAGGGCAGTTTTGGTTGGCATAGGTAAGCATATAAAATGGCAACACCGAGTTCAGAGGCATAGCATCCTTCCAATGAAGGAAAATCTCTCTGCGAGCATAGAATGTAGCATAATTCAGGAATAGTCTAGTATATTTGCCTCTTACCCTAGAGTCAAAAACATTGAGCAGCATCATTTTGGGGTCTGTTTCCAGTTACAGAGAGCTAACCCGGCTAAGGGTGCCAGCTATCTCTGACCAATAGTCTCAGAGGCGGGGACAGGACCATGTCAAATGAAAGAAGGAGGCGGAGCTATGATCACATCTAGGGCAGGCCACCGGGGTGTTAGGATTCATAATTGTTAACCGCTTTGGAGTGTAGTAGGCTCTGTGGAGGAAATTGACCTGCATAAATCGGTCTTTGGCCAAGATCATGTTAGTGACAAAGGAAAATACACATGTCTCCCATTACTCCTCTGATAGATCTGGGATGTCTAATTTCCACTTATCTAGGGTTTTTTCAAGTTTCTTCAAAGGAGCTATGGACAAGTGGAAGTATAGGGAGGAGAGGGGTTTATCTATGATCTTGGCTGTAAGTAGTTCCTCCACGGAGTCTGATTTCAATATGAGTTGCACTGGGAACTGTTTCCCATACGCATGCCGAAGCTGGTAGTATCGAAACAACATCCACCCCGGTAGTGAGTAGGAACTTTTGAGATCAGAAAAGAATCTCAGTTTACCCCCCGTAACTATATGCTTCAATTTGACTATACCCTTCCTTGCCCAAACCTGGGGGTCTGGAACGGCACACATGTGTGGTAGGTTGAGATTGCCCCAGAGAGGAATGTGGGGGGAGAATGTCTCAGAGGAGGCAAAGCGTGTCCTAGCTTTATTCCAGACATTGATGGTTGTGCACATCAGCTCCATGATGCCAGGGTGAGACCTCGCCCCCCTGAATACCACATTGCTGAGGGAGGCGTATGAGCCCATTATGGTTGCTTCCATGGTCACTGCTGGGTTGTCTTGTAGTTGGGAAAACCACCATCTGACTGTCACCAGGATGGCCGCCCAGAAGTAGATCTGAAAGTCTGGTAGGGACAGGCCTCCCTGGGTGACGGGCAGCTGAAGGGTAGTAATGGCCAGTCGTGGGAGTCTACCGTTTCAAACAAAGGAAGATATTATACTTTTTATTTTTGCGAAGAATGAGACTGGAGGGATCAAAGAGGCATTTTGAAAAAGGTAAAGGAATTTGGGGAGTTAGATCATCTTTACTAAGTTTACCCTACCCACTGGTGATAGGGGGAGGGTCTTCCAGGCCATACATTTCTGCGAGAAGTTTTTAAGTAATGGTTGAAGGTTTAGCTCATAATATGATAACAGTGGAGTCCCAATCCTTACTCCCAGGTATTTGAACTTAGATGTCCAGTTTAGGGGGGTGCCTGTTGGTGGGTGGTGACCTAACGCATTCAGTGACAAAAGGAGGTATTTCCCCCAATTAACATTAATGCCCAAGAATGATCCAAATTCATCTATTATTTGTAGCGCTGGTGGGAGGGAGGAGACGTCTTTAAGGAAGAGGAGGGTATCATCGGCATATAAGGATATTTTATTTGTTATTACACCGACTTGGATTCCCCTTACTGAAGGGGCGGATCTTATACGAGCTGCCATGGGTTCCATGGCTAGCGCAAACAATCCAAGGGATAATGGGCAACCCTGTCTGGTGCCCCTGGATAGGGGAAACGGCAAGGACAGCGATTTATTTATGCGTATACGGACCGTGGGATTGTGGTATAGCATCGGGACCCAGCTAATAAAACGAGGGCCAAACCTGAACTTGGGAAGGGCCGCCCAGAGGTAGCACCACTCAACCGAGTCAAAGGCCTTTTCAGCGTTTAAGGAGGCGACTACCTCCGGGCTGTCCCCGCTTGCCCTAGAGAGATGTGTAATGCCCCGTACACACAGTCGGATTTTCCGGTGGAAAATGTTGTCGGAAATTCCGACCGTGTGTGGGCTCCATCGGACATTTTCCATCGGATTTTCCGACACACAAAGTTGGAGAGCAGGAGATAAAATTTTCCGACAACAAAATCCGTTGTCGGAAATTCCGATCGTGTGTACACAAATCCGACGGACAAAGTGCCACGCATGCTCAGAATAAATAAAGAGATGAAAGCTCTTGGCCACTGCCCCGTTTATAGTCCTGGCGTACGTGTTTTACGTCACCGCATTCAGAACGATCGGATTTTCCGACAACTTTGTGTGACCGTGTGTATGCAAGACAAGTTTGAGCCAACATCCATCGGAAAAAATCCTAGGATTTTGTTGTCGGAATGTCCGAACAAAGTCCGACCGTGTGTACGGGGCATAAGGAGGCGTTGAATGTTTATGACAGTGCCTCTGCCTGGTATAAATCCAGACTGGTCCACGTTTTCAAACAACCTGCCAGCACCTTAGCCAACAGCTTGGCATCCACATTAAGAAGGGAGATTGTGCGATACAAAGAACACTGTTCAGGGGGCTTACCAGGTTTAAGGATAACCACTATTACTGCCTCAGCCATTGTTGGGGACAATGAATTCCCTTCCATGGCTTTTTGCAGCACTATTCTGAACGATGGTAGTATTTCTTCTGCAAAAGTTTTAAAGAATTCGGCATGTATCCCATCCAGGCCTAGCGTTTTGCTATTTTGCAAGGAGGCTACTGCCCTCTGCAACTCCTCTAATAGGATAGAACCATCTAAAGCTTCTCTAAATGTGGATGTCAGGCAAGGAAGCTCCACCCCATCAAGGTATGTCTTTAGGGATCTGAGGGATCTGTTAGGGTCGTCCCATCCGAGTCACAAATGGTCGAGTCACCGGGGAGGAGCTTTCCCTCACCAGCCATGCCAGCATACTGTCTGTCTTCTCCCCGTGCTTGAAGATTCTTTGGAACTGATGTAGGAATTTCGTTTTGGTGGCTGACGTTCATAACAGGAGAACATCCCTCAATGCTGCCTGAAAGTCAGAGTATGCTCTCGGAGTCCCCGACTCGGAGTATTCCTCCTCAATTGCTGTCACCCTCTCCTCGGCCTTTCGGGTCTCCTCCCTCAGATCCTTACGGATCTTACAGATATGTGACTATAGGCTACCCCTGGTGAAGGCCTTAAATGCGTCCCAGGACATGATCAGAGACACTGACCTATATGGGGATAATGTTGATATCCCTGACCCTGGGTAGGACAGACCCCCCGCGTAGGCAAGATCTATGCGTGAGAGGGTTTTGTGTGACACTGAGTGGCATGTATAGGCCCTTCGGGAGGGGTTACGCCATCTCCACACATCGGTCAGATTAGAGGCTTCCGCCCAGGAGAGCAGCTCTGAAGATGAGCCCGCTCTGGGTGAGAGTCTGTCCATCCCAGGGTCTGGGGCCAGGTTAAAGTCCTCCAGTATCACCACATTATCTGTAGCATAGGTGGCAATTTTAGAGATAAGCTGGTTAAGTAATCTCATGGAAGCCGGGGGGGCAGGTACAGTCCCACCACCACTAGCTCCAATCTGTCTACCATGGCATGGAGTATAACGAAGCGACCCTCCGGGTCTAGTTCCAGCACCAGCAGCTTGAACAGCAGAGATTTATGAACAAGAATGCTGACCCCTCTAGAGTAATTGGTGTATGTGGAGTGGTACTGATGTCCCACCCAGGGCCGTCTAAGGCTCAAAAGCTTACTGCCTGTCAAATGAGTTTCCTGCAGTATACATATTTGCGGATGATAGGTTTTGAGAAATTGAAACACTAATGACCTCGTCACAGAGGAGTTCAAACCTCTAATGTTCCATGAAACAATAGTATAGCCATAATCATCTAATGGTACATTTTCAAGCTGTGGACCTCCACCCAAAATTAGATGCAAGGTCCAGACCACTATATGGGTCAGGACGTGGCATCCCAAACATCTAGTGACATACATGTTTACATCGCTTGTGAAAAAACAATACAAGAACCAACTATAACAAAATAAACCCAACCAACTCCCCCACCCCGCCAACCCCAGCCCCAACTTTGGGGAGGCTCAGGATCCCAACTTAGAACCAAGGCGAACACGCCTGTAATGGGGGATGGCGTGCAAAATGGCATCCGCAGTTCAGCAGGTAGATGTTACATCTAGTCTCTTGCTGGAGACTGGATTAGTAAAAAAAACAGGTGCAGGCTCCTAGCAGCTGCCAGGGGTACAAACTTAAGTGTTAACGTTGCAGAGTTAATCAAATTATTTCGGCCATTGCCAAAGGAGAAAACAGGGTGGCAAAAAAAGGGAGGGGTGTGGCAGGAGTCAACCTTCATATATATTCCCCTTCGGGATGCCTCAATCAGCCTCACGGAGGGCTGAGGGGCATCATCTCCCAATACCCCTATCATCCATAAGGGTGGATATGCAGTGGCACTCAGTGGATGATCTGGGTTGAGAGGCCTTATTCGGGCCAATGTACAAGAGAGGCACGTCTTTAAGGCCACAGGTGGCTAAGGCACTTATGGGTTAGATTCCCAACCATAGGGAAAGTAGTAGCTGAGTACATGCCGTTACATGCGGAGGAGGACCTGGGTCCAAGATGTAGAAAGGGGGAAAGGAGGGAAGAAGTAGGATACAGACCTGGAGCCATCTTTCCAGCACAAAGGCCTCAAGGGGTATTCCAAGGCCTATCCTTGGGGTTCAGAAGCGGGAAACCATGACATGTGGAGGGTATCAGAACCCAGTAGGAAGACCAAGGCCAATGTGTAGGAAAAGGCATGTTGAAGGAAAAACAGCAGACGACAGCAGTCCGCTCAATCGGGCGGTCAAGTGGGACACTTATCTGGGCAGGAGATTGTCGATCCAGCCAGAGGCCTCCTCTGGGGACATGAAGAACCGAACCTCCACCTATCCACCTATCCTCCACCCTCAGCCTGGCCGGGAACAGCATGCTGTACTTGATATGGTGGGAGCGGAGCCTCGCTCTTACAGCATCAAAGGATTTCCGTTGCTTCTGGGTTTCCAGCGAATAATCCGGAAAGATTAGTAGCTTAGTGTTTTTGAAGCGGAGTTCGCTTGGGCCCAACCTCCCTCATCATAATATCTCTGTCCCGAAAATGAAGGAGTTTGAAGATAAAGGTTCGGGGTAGTGTCCCTTGGGGCCCCCTGGTGGTGGGTATGCGATGGGCCCTCTCCACGGTGAAAAATGGGGAAAAGCGTGCTGAAGGGAGTAGCTGTTGCAATAAGCGTTCAGCGAAGGCCGTAGGGTTCGTGCCCTCTGCCCCCTCAGGGAGTCCCAGAATTCGCAAGTTGTTTCTTCTGTTGCGGTTCTCTGCATCTTCTGCACGGGACTCAAGCGTCTTTACCCTGGCATTAAGTGCATGAATGTCGGCCCCATGATCACGTACCATATCCTCCGCCTGAGAGACCCTTTGCTTCACCTCAGTCATTTTGCCATGAAAAGGCATCAAAGTCCTTCCTGATAAACTCCACATTAGCTTTAATATGATCACATTACCAGTCAGGTTGGTTATGGCCTGTAGAACTGCCTTGAAATCAGCCGCCGTGGCAGGCAGCGTGTCAGGGTCTTTGGCCTGGTTCTCCATCCGGGCAGGAGTCTTAGGCGAGGCCGCGGCTGCGGCCCTGTGTGTAATGTTGGGCCTTGCGGCCTTTTTCCGGGATCGGGGCTGACTCTTCCTCCTTTGCATACCCCGGAGAGGGTACCAGGAGTGGAGAGGGACAGGGAGAGCCCGCCTGAACTTCTTTTCCTGGTGTCCGGACGAGTACCGTGCCAGCCCTTTGAGGCCGCAGGAAGGATTTTTAGGCGGTGTGCGGCTTCGGCCTAGTCCGCGATGTCCGGCCCTATGACCCTTTCCTGGGATCTCAGCCGGACAATTCTTCCCCCAAGTGCTCCGGAGTAGCCCCCCTGTCAGAAGGGACTCAGTAGGCTCTGTTTTGGGGGTCTGCATCCAGTTAAAGGAGGATTATTAGCTCCGGTCCTGGGGAGCTCAGACAAACACGTCTGCTCCCTTTGCCATATTGGACACGCCCCAAACAGTCTTGTCTTAATTGACACGTAGGCCTGAGATCGATGAGAATTGTGACAGAATCCACTGCAGATTGGGCAGGGTGGTAAGCCACTTTCGATCTTTTAAAAGAATTTCACATGTGGTGTTCCTGGCATACGGACATGCTTGTTTCACCAAATGTGTGATATAGCCACGATTCTGGATTCTAAGTTTTTTGGCTTCTGCATTAAAATCCTCAAGAGTAGCTGTGGATGTCAACTGGAAGCATACAATTAAGAGTTCTTTAATATGGGTTTCCTATAAGATCTAATCTTTACAGTCTGATCTTGAATTGATCCTATCAGGGTCAAGTCCAAATAATGTATTCTCTGTTAACTGTTCTTCTCCCATAAATTTAAGATTTAAAGGATTGCACTTCAGATAGATCAGGAAATCAGCGAGGGGCGGGTCACGATGTATTATGATGATAAGGTCATTAATGTAATGAAAGAACGCTCATATTCAATATCTATATGTATTACAGTAATCATAGATAAAGTGCTTCTCCCACCACCCCATGTAAAAATTCACATACATGGGGACAAATCTGGCTTCCATAGAGGCCCCTTGTTTCTGTACAAAGAATTGTTTATCAAAAAGAAAATAGTTATGTTGTAATAGAAAAGAAATGCTCTCTGGGATGAACCAGAGCATATACTGGCCACTGTGGATTTGACACAAATGGGGATGTCAGGCTTATGTATTCTACAGGACACCAGGAGTGTGTCCTGGACAGCAGGTACATTTCTCCGATATTTGAGTTGTGGGGGGGGGCGGCAGTTGCAGAGACATTATGGTACTCAGGTCTTCTCACTTATGAATGGGAAGAGTCTCCAAACCCTGACTACCAGGACTTTAGTCCCAAAAGGGCTAAGACAGGTTGAAAGGCAGCAGAGGGAAACCAGCACTTGTGTCTGGGAAGTGAATGGAAGAAAGACTCACAAGATGTGTGGCAAATCTGAGCTCTCAGACAAGCTGAGAAACAGGCTGCTAACCCCCCTATGGCCTGCCTGCCACCTTTATTATGGAGGAGCCTAACCCCTGTATGGGACCGAAGATTAGCAGCGAGCCTGCTGTTTAGTTTGTGATACTAAGATTTGGACTGTTCATTGACTTTGGCTGAAGTAAGCTGTCTTTTTGTTTAAAGCAGAACTCTGGGCAAATTTTTTTTCCATGTCCTTGTTGCTGATCTCTTACCTTCACCAAGTTTGCCATCCATGTTCTTCTGAGCTCTGTAGTTCCTCTGTAATAGGCTGCTGAACATCTTGTTTGTAAGACCGCTGGCTTCTATCCCTCTCCTAAGCTCAGCCGGCGGTCTGACACGCCCTCTTGTAGTTCTCTGAATGAACAGGGAGGAAGCAAACATGTTTTTTGTGGGCAGAAGGGGTCCCACAGCCCCCCGGTCTGTGCTGCCCATGGAGGAGGTGTCTTCCTTCTCCTCTCTCCTCCACCTCCTCCCTATCAGCAATCTGCCCCTCCACCGTCCCGCCGCACTGCCCCCGGCCCCCCTGCTGCAGCCCACTATCACTATCTCTGGGATTATTATTATAAATCAGTTGTATGACACAGCGGGGATGTCCTGCTGTGTCAGGTATAATATATCAGAACACCGATAGCTGATGTCCACCTCCCTCCGGTATTGACACAGTGCACTGTCAATCACAATACCGCGAGGTGGACATCAGCGAGTGGCGTTCTCATATAACAATACCTGTACAAGTGACTTCTAATAATATTTCCCACTCTACACTAGTGGTCCCTGACAAGCTAAACTGGTGGAACAGCTCTGGTGGTCCCTGACATTCAGCTCTGGTGGTCCCTGACATTTGGCTCTGGTGGTCCCTGACATTCAGCTCTGGTGGTCCCTGACATTTGGCTCTGGTGGTCCCTGACATTTGGCTCTGGTGGTCCCTGACATTCAACACTGGTGATGGTCCCTGACATTTGGCTCTGGTGGTCCCTGACATTCGGTACTGGTGGTGGTCCCTGACATTCGGGACTGGTGGTGGTCCCTGACATTTGGCTTTGGTGGTGGTCCCTGACATTTGGCTCTGGTGGTCCCTGACATTTGGCTTTGGTGGTGGTCCCTGACATTTGGCTCTGGTGGTGGTCCCTAACATTCAGCTCTGGTGGTCCCTGACATTTGGCTCTGGTGGTCCCTGACATTTGGCTCTGGTGGTCCCTGACATTCGGCACTGGTGGTGGTCCCTGACATGTGGCTCTGGTGGTCCCTGATATTCGACTCTCGTGGTGGTCCCTGACATTTGGCTCTGGTGGTCCCTGACATTTGACTCTGGTGGTGGTCCCTGACATTTGGCTCTGGAGGCGGTCCCTGACATTTGGCTCTGGTGGTCCCTAACATTTGTCTCTCATGGTCCCTGACATTCGGCTCTGGTGGCCCCTGACATTCGGCATTGGTGGACACTGACACGTTACACTGGTTTGCATTTATATTAAAATGCTTTGTGTTTATAAGGCTGTAACCTATCATACCGTGTGTTATGTATGGCTTGCTGACTGCAGAATGAGGGGTGTGATTTATGTTGAAGTGGGCAAGTTCACATTTACATGTACAAGCCTCGTGTACCTCCCACATTCACTTCTGCTGAAAGATTCATGGGAAATGTAGGCTGATTACAGTTAGAGAGAGAGAGAGAGAGAGAGAGAGAGAGAGAGAAGAGGATATGATGCAATCACTGTTCTAAGAGATCTTCCCTGCCAGAAAAAATGATGCATTTCTTGAATCACAGAGCTGACTTCCTGAAAATTCAATCGCAAATCTCTCTTAAACAGTAAGAAATTTCACAAATGTACTAACTGTTTAGTGTTTTGTGGGGGGGGGGGGGGGTGTGCACTAATGGGGGATTTTTCGCAAATCCCGGAGTTCTGCTTTAAACGTGATTCAAATAAATGAACTGCTTTGCTTTCACTAAACTGGCTAGCGGTCATTCCAGAGCTACCCCAGATTACAGTACTTATGGGAGATGGTGGAAGATGGGAATTACTGGAGAGGGAGAAATTCTTTTCTCAGCCTGATCAACTTGAAAAACTCCCAAAACCACAGCTTGTCTCTATGCTATGTTCTACACTTGTCTTATAGGCTGTGGTTGGTGTTAAAAATTACAATTGCTCCTTTATCTGCTTCTTTGATAGGTATTCTAGAATCTTCTTTCAATGATTTAAGAAGAGCTTTCTCTTGTTTGCTCACATTAGAATGCAGGTGACTAGGTGTGATATTCACTTATTTTGATGAGGAAATCAAATCTTGTTCTGCTAGTCTTTGGAATAAATCCAGTTTCTCTCTTCTAGATTTTATAGAACAGAAATCTGATTTTTGCATGCAAGAGATATGAAGATGGTCAGAGGGCTTTATCTTGTTTGTCACCAAGAGTCCAGAATAGCCATGAACATCCATGGAACTCATGTCATGTATTAGACAAACATCTTGAAAATTCAAAAGTGAAGGTAAAGAAAAATTTGTATTGTCAAAAACTTGATGTGAGGCTGTGTCAGAATCCAAATAGTGAGAAGACAAAAAGAGGTTGGGACTTTGTGTGAGGCACACTGCTACATAACATAATATGAACCAATCAATGTAAATATTTTTTATTAAATACAAAAAGGCATACATGACATAGTAACATAGTAAAATTAATAAAATTGCATAGTAGATAGTGGGTAACATATATATCTTATATTGCAATCGATATATAGTACATATTAAGCTTACAATAAAAACTCAATAGACCTAGACATGTAGGCATGATTGTAATGGTAGCCTATAACTCAATAATAATGGATTGGTGCATAATGATATTTGATAGTAGCCAGGTAGGATGGTAGAACATGGGGGAATGTGACGTCGCATCATAGGAAAGCTCTACGCGTTTCGTGGTTAGTATGTCACTCGTCAGGAGCAGATGCAGGGTTTGGAATATATCTAGAATAAATTGCCAAAATTGATAGAGTAAAAAATATTATATAGGAAAAATATACAAAATTAGAAGGAAAGAGGGGGAGCAGACAAGGATCCCAACCACTCTTACCTGGTCGTGTAGACAAATAGATTTGTATATGGTGACCATAATGGAATAATGCTAGATATAGCGTTATCCCCGGAAACTGAGGCAGTATAACCCTGAGGCACGGCGTTGGCACCAGCAGCCAAAGAAGAAACATGTAGATAAAGATCTCCAATACTTAAGCTGGAGTGTGTGGTAGAATAAAATAGTATACTGTAGTTGATTCCAAAAACTTCCTGTAGAGATAAACATTGGAAGGTGAGCTAATAAAAGCCACTAAGTGCTGGAGAAAGAAAACACCTAGGTGAGTAGAATGCTCGGTGAGGTGGAAGGAAAGGAGGAAAATATTGTAAGGACCGTGTGTTGACCAAGTGCCCTTAGAGCTGGTGGTAGCTGAGCATAGTAGCCCATAGGATAAAAAAATCAATGTGAGAGAAAAAGAGGTGAAGAGGTATGTAACGACCACATGAGGTTAGTGTAAACGGGTGACGGAGTGAGACAAGGAGGGTGAAGTGAATAGTAGAGTGACAAACAGCCAGGTGAAGTGAAGGGGAAAAGAAAACAATGATAGAAAGATAGACAAGAGAAACCAATGGTAGGAAGGGTGTACATACCAAGAGTAGAGGCGCGGTGCATAGAATGGAAATAATGGCCGATGGACCAAAGGCAACCGCCAACGACACGCTGCGTGAAGAGGGGGGGTAGCGCCGTCGCCTGAGCTCAATCCAGCGCTCGGCATTATGGCGCCAAAACCTCCCTCATATGCACGCGGAATGGACAAACACGCCGGCGTCATGACATCATGATTGGCGTCATGACGCAAGGCGTGTGGGCGTGGCATCGATCCACAGCGGGATCGCCCCCCCGCTCCTCGGGCAGGAGAGAGGAAAGGGGGCACCCGGTGTGGGTCGCAGCTCCCGGGGACAACGGAAGTGGCCAAACCCTGGCCACAGTGTGTAGCACTGTGTAATTAGGATTGGCTAAGCTAAGTCACAAATCATAAAGAGGGTAAAATGGTGTAGCAGTGTGCTTCCATCCCTAGTAATTTGAAAAAAGGATTTGGGGTTGGGACTTTATATGAGGCAATAACTAAGATTTACCTCCATCCCTAGTAATTTAGAGAAGACAAAAAGAGGTTGGGACTTTGTGTGAGGCACACTGCTACATAACATAATATGAACCAATCAATGTAAATATTATTTATTAAATACAAAAAGGCATACATGACATAGTAACATAGTAAAATTAATAAAATTGCATAGTAGATAGTGGGTAACATATATATCTTATATTGCAATCGATATATAGTACATATTAAGCTTACAATAAAAACTCAATAGACCTAGACATGTAAGCATGATTGTAATGGTAGCCTATAACTCAATAATAATGGATTGGTGCATAATGATATTTGATAGTAGCCAGGTAGGATGGTAGAACATGGGGGAATGTGACGTCGCATCATAGGAAAGCTCTACGCGTTTCGTGGTTAGTATACCACTCGTCAGGAGCAGATGCAGGGTTTGGAATATATCTAGAATAAATTGCCAAAATTGATAGAGTAAAAAAATATTATATAGGAAAAATATACAACATTAGAAGGAAAAAGGGGGAGCAGACAAGGAGATCTTTATCTACATGTTTCTTCTTTGGCTGCTGGTGCCAACGCCGTGCCTCAGGGTTATACTGCCTCAGTTTCCGGGGATAACGCTATATCTAGCATTATTCCATTATGGTCACCATATACAAATCTATTTGTCTACACGACCAGGTAAGAGTGGTTGGGATCCTTGTCTGCTCCCCCTCTTTCCTTCTAATTTTGTATATTTTTCCTATATAATATTTTTTACTCTATCAATTTTGTCAATTTATTCTAGATATATTCCAAACCCTGCATCTGCTCCTGACGAGTGGTATACTAAAGACGAAACGCGTAGAGCTTTCCTATGATGCAACGTCACATTCCCCCATGTTCTACTATCCTACCTGGCTACTATCAAATATCATTATGCACCAATCCATTATTATTGAGTTATAGGCTACCATTACAATCATGCTTACATGTCTAGGTCTATTGAGTTTTTATTGTAAGCTTAATATGTACTATATATCGATTGCAATATAAGATATATATGTTACCCACTATCTACTATGCAATTTTATTAATTTTACTATGTTACTATGTCATGTATGCCTTTTTGTATTTAATAAATAATATTTACATTGATTGGTTCATATTATGTTATGTAGCAGTGTGCCTCACACAAAGTCCCAACCTCTTTTTGTCTTCTCTAAATTACTAGGGATGGAGGTAAATCTTAGTTATTGCCTCATATAAAGTCCCAACCCCAAATCCTTTTTTCAGAATCCAAATAGTGTTTCTTCAAGGTTAAATAAACTGCAGTTATTAACATCTAGTAGAAAATAAATCACATTTTTTTGTGGGTGTAAAGGTTAAATCTCTTGAGAGTATTTTCATGACTTCTGGTGAGAAAGTATAATCCCGAAAAATTTAAGACATTCATGGTAGACTCTAAATAGCTCTTCTTGGACCCCCGAGTTTTCTTACCCTTTCTTAAACTTTTCCTTGTTGTTGTTGCCTTTACCCATGCCCTTTGAGGTTTTGGACTTTTTTGAATGTTGTGAGTCATTCTCATCTGAGAAGGTGTCTATCAGGAAAGGCTCTGCCGTAGTGCAGATGGAGTTCCGAGGTGCACACACATAGGCATGCGCCTGCCGAGAACGGGCCAAGCAGATGTTCACAGATGAGGGGATGAGAAGTTCCAGGTTGAAGCCATTGTGGACTGTAGAAGAAGAAGGGGCCAATACAGAACCTTATTAATTGGAAGGGCTATGGGCCATAAGAGAACTCTTGGGAGCCTGGGTATAATGTACATGCTATAGACCTGGTTCATGCATTTTTCTGCAATCATCCACAAAAGTAGAACCATCTGGGCATCCAGAGGCTGCCCATAAGGAGGGGGCAATGTCAGGAAAGTCTCCACCATAATGCAGATGGAGTTCCGAGGCACCGGCTGAGAACAGGCCAAGTAGATGTGCACAGACATATGCAGATCCGCTCGCACGTGCACACACGCATTTGCAGGTGTGCGCCTGTCTTCAATACTGGTACCAAATAGCCTATTTAAATGAAGCTTTTACACTGGCTAATTGCTGTTTGGTCTACAGTGTTCTGTGAGTGTGTTCCTGACTCCTGTGTTTGACTGTTGATCTTGACCTGGCTTGCTCCCGACTATTCCCGCCTGCTACCTGCCTTGAGCTTTAGCTTGTCCCCGGATTCTGTCTCTGCCTGCTGCTCCTGTTTGATCCTTCCTCGGTTGCCGACATTGCTTGTGACCTGACTATTCTGCTGTCTGCCATCTATGCCTGATCTGCCCGTCCGTTACTGACCTAGCTCTTCCAGCCTGCTACAGCTCCTTCAGTCTGGGGCCCTCCCCTGCAAACAACCCCCCCTTCAAAAAAAAATAACTAATGCCATTGAACAACAGATTACCACACCCATGTGGCACAGTACCCAGGCAACAGCTTATATTAATTTCGAACAATAAAGTATGAAGTATACTGTATGCAGCCCCTGAAGGACAAACATTGATGACCTCCATGCCTTCTAACCAGTTTCTGTTATGATTAAACGTATGTGTAAATACAAGACGAATAGAAATAAGACACCAATGATGAACAGTGACCCAGTGCCGAAAACTATGTCCCTTCACAGGCACACTCGAGCATTCTGCCCTGCCCACTCTGCTCTCTGCTCCTGCCTCCTGCTGTATGCGGCTGCGTGTGTCGGGACAGGGCTGGACTCGCGGCCTGATTGTAAACGCATGTACTACCTGTACCCAAAGCAAGAGTACCTGAAATAAAGCTTGGGGCTTGCTTAGACCTTTGCTGTACCTGACAGGCCATGTAAAATGATCTCCATGGACTTCATAGTGGAGCTGCCATCCTCTGAGGGTTGTACAGCCATCTTTGTTGTAGTTGGACAGAGGGGTCCAATTCATGTCAAGATTTTGAAGGGCACTATGTGAAACCTTGAAGATCAGTCTATCTCTGTCTTCTGCTTACCATCCGCAGTCTAACGGGCAAACTGAACATACCAATTAGACCCTGGAGCAATACATCCAGTGTTTTACTTCTTTTGTCCAAGATGTTTGGGTGTCACTTCTGCCGCTAGCAGAATTCACTTATAACAACTCCTATCATTCAGCTACCAAGCAGTCTTCATTCTTTGCGAATTATGGCTTCCACTCTATCTTCCTATCATGTACCTTCTAGCAGAGCCTAATAGGATGAGGAAGGCCTCTCTTATACCTCTGACTCAGGCCCCTGATAGTGTAGACAGAAGGGGCAGGAGTACAGAGTCGCACGAGTGCCAGAAAGTCTTGCTAGCAGAAGGGCAGATGTCCTTGCTGGGCAGGTGAAGTCGTCAGATGGCTTCAGCAGGTAGACAGGTAGGCAGGCACTGGTGCTGGTGACAGCAAGCAGGGTAGCAGGGTCAGGCAGGCTGGGTCATACATAGACCTGAAGAATTGGGTACAGGTCACAGATAGGAACGTAGTCAGGAAGCAAGCCGAGTCTGGAACCGATCAGTGGAACTGAAGCCAAAGGAGCAGACAGAAGAATGGTCACTGGACAAGCCGAGGTCAATGCAGGTGGAGTTCAGGGAATGGTCAAGACAAGCCGGGTTGATAACTGGAAGCAGGATAGAGGTTCACAGGATGCCAGCTACACAGGAGGCTGAAGACAAGGCAGCATTGAATATGAGCACTGGCTGGGTTTAAGTAGTCTGTTCGGTGCCAGCGTCTGTCACGGGTGCACATAAGCATCGGCCCGCATGGGGATGCGCGATGGCTTGTGTTTGCGCGCGGGTTCGTGTATGTGCATATATATTAGCCAATGTCCAATTCTTACGAGCATTAAAAGGGAATCAGTTTTAGCTTGTGCCCAAGAGTTCTTCCAGAGGCATTATGGTGTTTGCTGGCATGTGCATTTTGACACTTCCTGCCTGATCTTGTTCTTGAGTCCTCGGTTCCAGACGTTCAAAGCACCTTGAACTTCTTCAGTTACAACAATAATCTGTTGGCTGCCCATAAGAAGGGGGCAATTTCAGGAAAGGCTCCACCATAGTGCAGATGGATTTCTGAGGCGCACACATATGCGCATGCACCGGCAAAGATCGGGCCAAGCAGATGTGTACAGACGTGTGTAGATGTGCACAGTTACCAATACTGGTGCCAAACGGCCTATTTAATTGCTGTTTGGTCTACAGTGTTCTGGGAGTGAGCTCCTGATTCCTGTGTTTAATCTCTGATCTTGACCCGGCTTGCTCCTGACTATTCCCGTCTGCTACCTGCCCTGACCTTTGTCATGTCCCCAGATTCTGCCCCTGTCTGCTGCTCCCGTTTGAACCTTCCCCTGTTGCTGACATTGCTTGTGACCTGACTGTCCTGCTGTCTGCTCTCTATGCCTGATCTGCCCACCCGTTACTGACCTGGCTCGTCTGATCCTGCATCCAGCTCTTCCATCCTGCTACAGATCCTTCAGTCTAGCTCATAATCTTCGGCAGCTCCTTTTACTCTTTTACTTGTACAAAGAAATAATTTTCAAAGGATTGGGAGTGCTTCTTTTTCTGGATTTTGCTGTTTGCTCATTGTCGGGAGGACATTGAATCCAAAGCACCCTACTGTGGACTCTTTGCTGATCCTCAGGACATACCCTTGTTCAGAGCGCTGCACTTTTGTTTGTTTGCTCATCATCTTCTCCTGGACAATCCGGCTCCTGCTTCATGTTCTACCCTTTTGGGGGTACTCGATGGTGTGGATACATTTCTAAGTATAGGGTCTCCACAAGTCTTGCTAAAGAAAGAGATGGTGCCATAGTGTTAAAACCCTGCAATGTTAGATCCTTATAAATTACCTATTTCTTCTGTGAATATTGTAATATTAAAAAAAAAATATATATATATATATATATATATATATATATATATATACTCATAAGTTTACATACCCTGGCAGAATTTACAATTTCTTGGTCATTTTTCAGAGATAATGAATGTTAACACAAAAACATTTCTTTCACTCATTGTAAGTGTTTCGCTGAAGCCATTTATTATCAGTCAACTGTGTTTACTCTTTTTAAATCATAATGACAACAGAAACTACCCAAATGACCCTGATCAAAAGTTTAATTACCCTGGTGATTTTGGCCTGATAACATGCACACAAGTTGACACAAAGGGGTTTGAATGACTATTAAAGGTAACCATTCTCACCTGTGATCTGTTTGCTTGTAATTAGTGTGTGTGTTTAAACTGTCAGTGAGTTTCTGGACTCCTGACAGACCAGATGCCTCTTTCATCCAGTGCTGTACTGACGTTTCTGGATTCTGAGTCATGGGGAAAGCAAAATAATTCTCAAAGGATCTGCGGGAAAAGGTAGATGAACTGTATAAAACAGGAAAGGGATATAAAAAGATATCCAAGGAAATGAGAATGCCAATTAGCAGTGTTCAACCTCTAATCAAGAAGTGGAAAATGAGGGGTTCTGTTGAAACCAAACCCTGGTCAGGTAGACTAACTAAAATTTCAGCCACAACTGCCAGGGAAATTGTTCAGGAAGCAAAGAAAAACCCACAGATAGCTTCAGGTGAAATATAGGACTCTCTGAAAACATGTGGTGTGGCTGTTTCAAAATGCACAATAAGGAGGCACTTGAAGAAAGATGGGCTGCATGGTCGAGTCTCCAGAAGAAAGCCATTACTACACAAACACCACAAAGTATTCCACTTACAATACGCCAAACAGTACAGTGACAAGCCTCAAACCTTCTGGCACAAAGTCATTTGGAGTGATGAGAACAAAATTGAGTTTTTTGGCCATAACCATAAATGCAACATTTGGAGAGGAGTCAACAAGGCCTATTATGAAAGGTACACCACTCCTACTGTGAAACACGGAGGTGGATCGCTGATCGTTTGGGGATGTGTGAGCTACAAAGGCACAGGAAATTTGGTCAAAATTGATGGCAAGATGAATGCAGTATATTATCAAAAATAGTGGAGGAACATTTGCGTTCATCAGCCAGGAAGCTGCACATGGGACGTACTTGGAAATTCCAACATGACAATGATCCAAAACACAAGGCCAGGTCGACCTGTCATTGGCTACAGCAGAATAAAGTAAAGGTTCTGGAGTGACAATCTCAGTCTCCTGACCTCAATATCATTGAGCCACTCTGGGGAGATCTCAAATGTGCAGTTCACGAAAGACAGCCCAAGAATTTACAGGAACTGGAAGCTTTTTGCCAAGAGGAATGGGTAGCTTTACCATCTGAGAAGATAAAGAGCCTCATCCACAAATACCACAAAAGACTTCAAGTTGTCATTGCTGTTAAAGGAGGGCACTACACGGTATTAAGAACTGGGGTATGTAAACTTTTGATCAGGGTCATTTGGGTAGCTTCTGTTATCATTATGAGTTAAAAAGAAAGAAAAAAAGAAGAAATGTTATTGCATTATCATTCATATTCTCTGAAAAATGGCCAAGAAATCATAAATTCTGTCAGGGTATGTAAACATATGAGCATAACTGTATATATATTGCCATCAAAATCTGATTATATAATTGTCAGCAGGCAACTATCTCTTTAAAAGCTTTTCATGCACTATTTCCTTGTATTGCTTTCACAATCAATTTTGTGTTTTATGTGCAGCTTATGTTGCATGAATAGAATTGTCTCTATGACTAGGCCCTGCTAGGTGGGGTGAAATGCATCAGAGGGCAATGGCTTAAGAGGAGTTCAAGGCCTTTTACATTCCTCTTCACCTGTTGACCCAGTGGTGTGCGGTGTCTCTCATCCCTTCATGCTTCACTGCTTTCTGGTTCAAGCACGAGACACCCTGTTCCCTTATATTGTTGTTATACGCCAAATTCTTTAACAGCAGAGCACTGCACTGCATTATAAGTGGTTACTAGGTATTGAAAGCATTTGTATTGTTGTCAATTACATTCTGAGATTTATACAGTGATACAGCACAACAATGTTTGGGAACTAATTTGTCTCTGCTGCAATTAAGTATCACCTAAAGTTTATATCTCTCCCCCAATCTGTGACTAGACAATGAAAGGGATAGCAGTAAAATTAATGAGCTTATCCCATTGTCACTATGCTCCCTCCCCCTTACAGCTTTTTAGCACATGAGCACTGCAGTATAACTGTTGACTCCATGTGCTGCTTTTCCCTCTCTTAGTGTCATCTCTGCTGTACAGGGGGATTCAAAAGGTTTATGCCTGTGAAATGTATGTTCATACATTGCTTGCATAAGATTTAAAACTTTTTATGTATTTATTCCTCTTTTATAATGTGTGACTGAGATAAATTTGGAACTACGATACTTTGCACAAGCAGGCTCGTGAATAAGGATGAGCCCCCGGTTTGGACCAAACCTTGCTAATCAGGTGTTCGTCTAAATGTCAAACCTTTAGCCTATTTGGTGGGATCATCAAATATAGTACCAGTTTTTCTACCAGATTTTCTACCACTACTTCCCCTGTATCTGGCTGTTAAGGAAGCAGCAGGTGCCAACACCTGCTGAGTCCTTAGCAACCAGTGATATAACCTGGCCCCATTCATTTGCCCCTGGGGGATCCTCGGCCAAGTAAACAATGAGACAGAAAAAGTGGCTGACATCATTGCCCAGGAATGGCCACATGCTCATATTTGGGCAATGACATTGACTATATGAGTCTCAATAATATAGTCAATAATGTCATTCACTACCCCTGCCTTTTTGTTTGCATTCCAGAATTCCAGATGACAGCTCGGGGAGCTGTTATTAGCATGTTGTAGTCAACAGGTGATGCTGTGTCAAATAATTGATGTTTCTTGTTTGAGCAGGTTTTGATCATTATGACTGATGTGGCTCTATATCATTGGAAAATGTGATTGATGGTGGATCTCCAACAAGGGATGCTTTTCACTTTTTAATAAAGGACGTGTGAAATTGTGTGTGTGTGTGTTTATTGACGACCACCCCAACCGCCAAGCCATGATTGTGGGAAAAAGGCCCATCAACAAGGTGTTTTGCCAGGGTGGTCCCCCTGACAAGGTAGCCTTCCCATGTTAAAGGTATGTGGCCCAGTATTATTTGGGGGGATGGTAGATTGTATGCTTGCGCCCACCTTTCCTACCCAAGTGGACTGCATGCTCGGATATGGATCTTAGGTGAAATTTTTTTGGGGGGCACACTTTATTTATTTATTTATTTTATTTTTTTGCATGTAATTCACCTCTAAAATCCATATCAAACCCAAAGGGATTTGAAATTTGCAGGAGACCAACACCACTTTGTTATGTCCTGCGTGGGGTTATCTAGGATAAGAATCTGGTATAGATGAACGGAGTCCCTAATCACTTTTTTTCAAAATGGAAGAATGCAGTTGGCAGCTCTCATTTACTGGCAATTTAAATAACATTTTTTCTTCGTAAATGTCAGGGGATCCTCCAGGCATATTAGGAATATGGAATAGGAAATTTTGCATTTTCACTGTTGTCCTTTAAGAGTTATTAATATTGTTGCTCCCCATCAAATGGGATTTTTTTTTAAATGTCTTTTGCTTTTGTACATGTTCCCCAGGGCAATTCCCGGCCCCCCCATACAATATGCTTGACAATCCCTTGCCTATTAGTCAACAAAATGCCTATTATTGTTTTTTCAACATTCTGTTCCAGTAGACTTTAATAGGTTTTTAATCTAATTCAGTACCCGAACTTCAATAATGTTCAGCCAACCCACCCCAAATTGAACCCAGGTACATTCAGATGATCACTACTTCTAAACTTTTATAGGGAAAGCCTAATACCCTCAATAATGTCATCAGATTTCCCTACAAATGACAACTGCAAAGTAGCACTCTACAAGGATCACTTTCAAAGCTATTTGTAGCATGCTGTAAACCTAGGCAGTAAACTGATCCTTGGCAGAGAGGGTGGCTAGCAACCTGCATTCCAACTGATGGTTCCAGCTTTCCCATCCATTAGTCCCACTGCAGTATCCCAAATTGCTAAGAGTGGCAGCAATGCATTTTAAATAGCAGGTGGTTATAAAATTATTTTAAAGTTGATGGACTGCATCTATATAGGTTCAGAGAGAGAGGATAATCAGTTGGACTGTATTTTCAGACCAGTTTCTAATCTTCCCTGGTTAGCACTGTGAATCAATTTTTTAGATGTCAAAATGAATGCTGAGGACAGCCATTATTATTTTTAAGATCTCCCTTCCTCTAGATTCTGTAGGAAAAAAATGTTACGCATTCAATTGTTCAGTTACAAAAAAAAAACTTGATTTTTTTTTAACAAGATCTATAAATCTCAATGCAATAACAAAGTTATAACAAATTGAATTTCCTGTGAATACAAGTATAACATGTAACCCCCCTTCCCCAATGAAAATCAGACCTGTAAAGTTAATATTAGTATATTATGAGAGCTGACTGAAAGTATTTTTTTATTAGAAAATATATATTTTTCACTAGTGGCCACACAGTCTTCAAACCTTTGGATTTTTCAGTCTTAGCTATTACTAGCTGTCTGACTGTAATCATATCCTCACGGTGGGGATCTAATCTAATGGTTTTTCATTTGCATCTAGTCAGTTGCCTTCTTTCATGCTTTTCTTTTTTAGCACCTCTGGAAATAAGCTTAAAGGGGTTGTAAAGGTAATTTTTTTTTTTTTTTAAATAACAAACATATCATACTTACCTTCACTGTGCAGCTCGTTCTGCACAGAGTGGCCCCGAACCTGGTCTTCTGGGGTCCCTCGGCGGCTGTTTCAGCTCCTCCCCGCAAGCATTTACCACCTTAATGCGAGCTCCCTCGCATGGTGGTGAGTGCTTGCGGGCGCGCTCCCGTGATACAGCCGGCGGCTATAGCCGCTCGCTGTATCACTCGGCCCCGCCCCCCGGCGCGCAGCGTCATCGGATGTGATTGACAGCAGCGCGAGCCAATGGCTGTGCTGCTTTCAATCCATCCACTGCAGCCAATCAGCGACCAGGCTGAGCTGCAATGAGGACGAGCAGCGAAGATTCGAGGCGTCAGGTAAGTAAAACGGGGGGGCTGGGGGCGGCGGTACTGTCAAAAGTTTTTTCACCTTAATGCATAGAATCTTTACAACCCCTTTAAATAATATAGTAAACTGATTTGTACACATGGCTAGCAGCTGCTGAATCATTCCAGGACAGCCAATGGAGCATTATATACTGATAATATATGTCTTGCTGTAATTGCTGTATTCGTTTTTAAAGAATTTAATAATTATAGTCTACAAAGTCCATATTACTATAACATGAACACACTTCTGGTAATTTGACAATTGTGACTGCTCCTGCACCTCAAATTTTACTTTCTTGCAAAGTAAAGTCATTAGTAGAATTTTCTACATCCAACACACCCCAGGTTATTTCTCCACCATGCAATGTTGACCCTTATGTCACTACAAGTGATGACTAAGCCAAGAAAAGTTTGGGTCACTGAATGCTTTTTGAATGGTGCCCTCCTTAAAATTTATCCCAGGGCCAAGGACCAGGTATAAACTGGAGTTGGACTGCATTCTCCAGCCAGTTGCTGCTATTTTTTAAGACATGGTTAGCACTGTGAATCTTTTAGAGTCCCAAAAAAGGGGACAGAGGGAAGTAATTTTTGTTTAAAAACTTTCTTTCCCCTAGATTCTAGAACATTGGTAACGTTCACCAAATCTGTCGCTAACTGAACCCAGGTGTGTCCAGCTCATCACTAGTGACAGGTAATCAATGTAGTTATTTGATCAAATCCAGGTTTAGTTATTGAATATGTAATTGTAGTGAATGGTTTGCATCTAGAGCCAACCCATCATTACATTTTTAACAGCAAAGTAATCATTCAGGCTCACATCCATAAAAAGTTTTAGATTTTGCATAAAAATGTACCTTCATGCAGTATAGACTTGGAGCCCATTGATACAACAGCAGGATTGTCTTACTGTGGACATACAGATGCTCTAAAGACAACAGTAAATTTAGAAAGCATGGTGGTGTTCCTTACAACTGTACCTTCCGCCCCATTTCTTTTTAATGAATGGTAAAAAAATGTTTTCAGAGGATTACTTGACTTGTCAAAGTCAAATGACTGAGCTCTCCGATTATTATGGAGTGTTCTCTGCAATGTTATACAGAACACACTCTCAAAGATGCTGCAGCCTCCACACCCTGGCCTGCATTTTATAAATGACCCATAAAAAGTTGTAGTGCTCAGCAAATACTTTGGGGCAGAGAGTGGATAGTGATATCAGCTCTCTACTTAAAGCGGGAGTCCGGCGACCAATCTTTTTTTTTTTTTTAGGTCATTGAGACACTTTGCTAATCCCAAAATAATACTCACAGTTTGGGTGTAATATTTCCACCTCTGTCTGTTTTCGTACTGAAGAATAACTTAAAAAATGTGATGCTGGCTGTTTCCATCTTGCTTGTGGGCATGTGAATTCCACAAGCATTGATTTCCGGGATGCAGTGAATGCTGTTCATTCACAGCTTGTTCACGCGTATGATCATTGTTTCCGCACTGAATCTTGGGAAGCCTGACACTAAGCTCCCAGGAGACAGTGCGGCGCCGGGGAAAGGCAATAAACACGCCTACTCCCATGGGAGGAGAGACAGGAAGTGCCACAATAAAGTACAATATAAAGGTAATTACAGCGATAAAAAAAAATTTGTGTGGCATTTGAACATCTATGCAATTAACTGAAGGGGGTAAGATTAAGTTAAAAATTTGAGTGGAACCCCGCTTTAAAATAATCCTCTAAATGTTTTGAAATCAAGCTCATTTTATATCACTTAATAGCCAGACATACAGTAGACAACTCATGCTTGGTCCACTACAGGGATTGTGTCTTTACAGTATTCAGGCAGACTTACCCAGTCTTAGGCCAGACATAGACAGATGGAATTTCTTTCCTGCAGCCAAGGGTTACAGGAAAATAATTTGAATGATTCCCCCATCAACATAGACAGTGTTGACAGGGAAGTAATTGTTCTCTCCCAGTGGGGGGGGGGGTGGACGGGGGAAGCCATGCTCATCAGGAGAAGACAGTGATAATCGCAAGAGAATCCAACAGGCAGATTTTACCCAAGTTGATCAATAAACTCGGTACATTCAGACTGCCCTCTAATGATTAGGAATGGGCGAAAAGGTTTGGCCCGAGCATAAGTTCGGGACGAATTTTCGTTGTTCGGTCGTTCGGTGAACAGCCCAACAAATGGGTCGTTCGACTGTTTGTTCAACCCCCCCAACCGACCACAATGCATTGTTAGAGTAGGGACAGTTCAGATAGCGTCAGTGTAGTGACAGTTCACAGTTGTGACAGTTGAATTCTAGTCTAGTTGGAGTTTATTTGATTGCATTACTGCCAGTTTAACACCATTTACTTCTGTGTGCTTTACTGCCAGTTTAATGCCATATAGTTTTGCGTGCATTACTGCCAGTTTAACACCATATAGTTTTGCGTGCGTTACTGCCAGTTTAACACCATATTGTTTTGCATGCATTACTGCCAGTTTAATGCCATATAGTTTTGTGTGCATTACTGCCAGTTTAACGCCATATAGTTCTGTGTGCGTTACTGCCAGTTTAATGCCATATAGTTTTGCATGCATTACTGCCAATTTAATGCCATATAGTTCTGTGTGCGTTACTGCCAGTTTAACGCCATATAGTTTTGTGCGTTACTGCCAGTTTAACGTCATATAGTTTTGCGCGCGTTACTGCCAGTTTAAAGCCATGTAGTTCTGTGTGCGTTACTGCCAGTTTAACGTCATATTGTTTTGTGTGCGTTACTGCCAGTTTAACGCCATATCACTTTGCGTGCGTTAATGCCAGTTTAACGCCATATAGTTTTGTGTGCATTACTGCCAGTTTAACGCCATATCGCTTTGTGTCCGTTGCTGCCAGTTTAACACCATATAGTTTTGCGTGCGTTCCTGCCAGTTTAACGCCATATAGTTTTGCGTGCGTTACTGCCAGTTTAACGCCATATAGTTTTGCATGCGTTACTGCCAGTTTAATGCCATATAGTTCTGTGTGTGTTACTGCCAGTTTAACGCCATATCGTTTTGTGTGCGTTACTGTCAGTTTAACGCCATATAGTTCTGTGTACGTTACTGCCAGTTTAACACCATATTGTTTTGTGTGCGTTACTGCCAGTTTAACGCCATATAGTTCTGTATGTCACTGTACGTTTGGCGAATGATATTGCACTATATTATAGTGTATCCGTGGAGTGTGTCTGTGTAGTGTGAGTACTCAAATTAAAGTGCACAAAACACCTTTATATTGATTAAAGTGCATCTACATACAGATTTCAACTTCTTCTTTACATTTGCTTCTAAGCACCACCCCCTCCCTCCCAATAATGTCTGGGAGGACAACAAGGTGGGGCAGATGTTCCCTTGGCACTGTTAGGGGGCCAGCAACAAATGTGTTCACAGGCAAAGGTGGACGTGGTGTTCAGTCCTCAGGCAGGGCATAATTTCCTCTGTTTAGTGAATTTGCTCATGCTATCCAACCACAGCATGCAGAGGAGGTGGTGGACTGGCTTACTAGGAAAAATAAGGGGACTAGGGGAAAAAAGGGGGACAATGGGGACTTTATATGAAACACATCACTAGGGCAGGCTGAGTCATCAGATGTAAAAAAATGTAAATTTATTGATACCACATGAGAAACAAGGTGCAATAGATGATACTCGCATATAATCAATAGATAAGGTACAAAGTATGTAAAACATGGCAGTAGAACATATAATAGTAGCATAGTAACATGTTATACATTGTAACATAGATAGATTGCAGCATCATCAAAATTACACCCCACATGTGTATACGTAATTCATATTGTATTAAAATCCAACTGATGGCTAAAACACTAAAATGCCCATGGTAGATACATATTCGTTGTGACATGTCAAGAAGTTATGAATGTTCAGTTGTATTGCTCGACGCGTTTCGTGGAAGTTTGTCCACTCATCAGGAGCAGCTATCTGGAAATATCTAAAGTAACGTATAAAGTAGTAATTAATAATATTTAATTACAACAGGAAGAGGGGAAGCAAAACCGCTAGTCCTAACACTCTTACCTGTAGATATATGGTATAATAGTAGTAGGGCATATATAGAAAAGTTCATGATGGTAGGAGATAATCAGGGGTGGACACAACAACCCCACGGGAGCTGAGGAGGCAACCAAGAGGCGGCAGGGCGAGGCAGCTCAGGACGCCGTAGAGCAATGGGTAGTGAAAAAGTTCACCTAGGTTTCCAACAAGGTGGTGTAAGATAGAGCATTGACCCAAGGTAACTGTAGATAAATAAAATAAAATACGTATAGGTAAAAAACAGGTAGTGTTGGATGACCACTAGGTGGAAGATCAAGTGTGGGACAAGGTGAAGTGACAGTGGAGTGAACATAGGAAAAACAGACAGATAGTGTCTGGGAGACCGGTGAAATGAAAGAACAAAGAGAGCCCACCACAACACCAAGCGAACAAAGTGAAGGGATAGTGCAAGGCAGGTTAAGTGAGGACGGGTGTGTAAGGGGGGTGAAGAAAGCATGGTGCAAGGAGGAGATCTCCGGTTACCTAAGATGACAGAGTCTCAGCCCGCCAGCCAATGAGGTGAACCCCCAACGTCACGCTAAGACGTGCTAGGAGGGAGGAGAGGAAGCAGCCCACTAAGGAGACTAGCGCCTATATAGGCAACCTCCGGCCTCCATCAGTATGCACGCCAGAAGGAAACAGCGTCACGACGGCACGTGATGTCAATTGACGCCAAACGTGCCGACGTGCGGGGCGTGGCGTCGACGCACAGCGGACACCCGCCCCCGATCCCATGACTGGTGGATCAGGGGGATAGGGGGATAGCAACGGTGCGCGTCGCAGCTCCCGGGGATGGAAAGGATCCACCCCCCGAGTATCAACCTGGATAGATAACATGACTAGGATAAAACAAAGATATTCCAGTGATAGCAAGTAAATATAATAACTAGGCATATGACACAAGACCACAGCAATGGTATATATAGTATTTAGTGTGTGTTTCCATCCCATATTAATATTGAAACAAGAGGTATAGGTTAGGACTTTATATGAGACCATGACCATCCGGTACACAGGTCTCCATCCAATTATATCTGAGAAAAATAAGGGGACTAGGGGAAAAAAGGGGGACAATGGGGACTTTATATGAAACACATCACTAGGGCAGGCTGAGTCATCAGATGTAAAAAAATGTAAATTTATTGATACCACATGAGAAACAAGGTGCAATAGATGATACTCGCATATAATCAATAGATAAGGTACAAAGTATGTAAAACATGGCAGTAGAACATATAATAGTAACATAGTAACATGTTATACATTGTAACATAGATAGATTGCAGCATCATCAAAATTACACCCCACATGTGTATACGTAATTCATATTGTATTAAAATCCAACTGATGGCTAAAACACTAAAATGCCCATGGTAGATACATATTCGTTGTGACATGTCAAGAAGTTATGAATGTTCAGTTGTATTGCTCGACGCGTTTCGTGGAAGTTTGTCCACTCATCAGGAGCAGCTATCTGGAAATATCTAAAGTAACGTATAAAGTAGTAATTAATAATATTTAATTACAACAGGAAGAGGGGAAGCAAAACCGCTAGTCCTAACACTCTTACCTGTAGATATATGGTATAATAGTAGTAGGGCATATATAGAAAGGTTCATGATGGTAGGAGATAATCAGGGGTGGACACAACAACCCCACGGGAGCTGAGGAGGCAACCAAGAGGCGGCAGGGCGAGGCAGCTCAGGACGCCGTAGAGCAATGGGTAGTGAAAAAGTTCACCTAGGTTTCCAACAAGGTGGTGTAAGATAGAGCATTGACCCAAGGTAACTGTAGATAAATAAAATAAAATACGTATAGGTAAAAAACAGGTAGTGTTGGATGACCACTAGGTGGAAGATCAAGTGTGGGACAAGGTGAAGTGACAGTGGAGTGAACATAGGAAAAACAGACAGATAGTGTCTGGGAGACCGGTGAAATGAAAGAACAAAGAGAGCCCACCACAACACCAAGCGAACAAAGTGAAGGGATAGTGCAAGGCAGGTTAAGTGAGGACGGGTGTGTAAGGGGGGTGAAGAAAGCATGGTGCAAGGAGGAGATCTCCGGTTACCTAAGATGACAGAGTCTCAGCCCGCCAGCCAACGAGGTGAACCCCCAACGTCACGCTAAGACGTGCTAGGAGGGAGGAGAGGAAGCAGCCCACTAAGGAGACTAGCGCCTATATAGGCAACCTCCGGCCTCCATCAGTATGCACGCCAGAAGGAAACAGCGTCACGGCGGCACGTGATGTCAATTGACGCCAAACGTGCCGACGTGCGGGGCGTGGCGTCGACGCACAGCGGACACCCGCCCCCGATCCCATGACTGGTGGATCAGGGGGATAGGGGGATAGCAACGGTGCGCGTCGCAGCTCCCGGGGATGGAAAGGATCCACCCCCCGAGTATCAACCTGGATAGATAACATGACTAGGATAAAACAAAGATATTCCAGTGATAGCAAGTAAATATAATAACTAGGCATATGACACAAGACCACAGCAATGGTATATATAGTATTTAGTGTGTGTTTCCATCCCATATTAATATTGAAACAAGAGGTATAGGTTAGGACTTTATATGAGACCATGACCATCCGGTACACAGGTCTCCATCCAATTATATCTGAGAAAAATAAGGGGACTAGGGGAAAAAAGGGGGACAATGGGGACATTATATGAAACACATCACTAGGGCAGGCTGAGTCATCAGATGTAAAAAAATGTAAATTTATTGATACCACATGAGAAACAAGGTGCAATAGATGATACTCGCATATAATCAATAGATAAGGTACAAAGTATGTAAAACATGGCAGTAGAACATATAATAGTAGCATAGTAACATGTTATACATTGTAACATAGATAGATTGCAGCATCATCAAAATTACACCCCACATGTGTATACGTAATTCATATTGACTGGCTTACTAAACCTTCCTCATCCTCGTCATCCTCTGTCATGCAAGCAGAGACAAGTGTGCAGTACCCTGCAGTTGCCAGAGTGGATAAACCTGCCTCCTTGTCCACATCTATTCCTGCCATAGCCCCAACATCAGCCATTGAGGAGTCAGCTGAGTTATTTGACCACAGCATCAGCCACTTGCTTCTTGATGATGCCCACCCATTACTGGATTCAGATGTTGGTTCTGAGGTTGAAGATGACAGGAACATGAGCCCAGAGAGAGGGAGGAACACTGGTAGACAAATTTTCATTCATGTACCCCAAGCTGCACCGTATTGCCAAGTTGTCTCCAGTGGTAATGATGAAGGTGGAGAAGATGGAGATGATGATGATGATGATGATGAGGTCACTGATGTGACTTGGGTGCCAGATAGAGCAGAGGAGGAAACTGAAGGTGAGGCAGCACAACCCCAAGGAGGCCAACATCATGAAAGAGTAGAGAGCAGCCACCCTATTCCATCACATTCTGCAGCTGTCTGGGCCTTTTTCAGCACATCTGCAGTAGATCGCACTGTTGCTATCTGCAAATTGTGTCTCAAGCACATCAAACGTGACAAAAACACCAACCATTTGGGTACCACATGCCTAACAAGACATTTAACGTCCAACCACTCAGCCCGTTAGGCAAGAGCACCTAAAAGCCACATAAAAGGGGCACAAATCTGTCCCTCCTCCTCCGTACCCACTTCAGTCTGCCCCTGTGATACCAAGTCATTTTCTTTCAGCAGCCTCCACTGACAGGGATGATGGTATAGCACAGGGTGTCCCAGGTCCTAGCAGCATATTTGCCAGCAGCACACCACCAGCTGTAGACTGTAGATGGCAAATTTCTCTTTCCCATCTGCTGCAGAGGAAAAAAAAAATACAGTCCCTGCCACCCACATGCCCAGCATCTGAATGCAAGTTTGTCAAAGCTATTGGCTCTCCTTCTGCCTTTCAGCCTGGTAGTTTCTACCCCCTTCCGTGAATTTGCACAATGTGCTGTACCACAATGGCATGTTCCCAGTCGCTACTACTTTTCACATAAGGCAGTTCCATCTCTCTACCATCACATGGAAGGGAATGTTCTGGCATCGTTGGGCAAGGCAGTCAGCCATAAAAACCAAAATACCGGAAACCCTACTGCCCAATATAAAAAAGAGCTGGACCAACTAGTTTTAAAAGGTTTTAATGAGCAGATTCTAAATAAAAAAGAAAGGGCTTACCTAGTACCTACTGCACCTAGAATCCCAATCATGTACCATCTGCCCAAGATCCACAAGGATCCTGTTCACTCTCTGGGTCGACCAATCATAAGTGGAATCGACTCTGTAACATCACGTATTGGTAAATATATTGATTTCTACCTTCAACCATTGGTCAAAGGCACTCCATCGTATCTTAAGGATAAGACTGATACCATTAGGCTACTTGAAAGTGTGGAGATTGGGGGACCTGCTGATGGCCACTGCACACGTGGCATCATTGCACACCTGTATCCCCCATACCAGAGGTATAGAAGCGTCACACATTTTCTGAACAGGGACCATTCCATTACCAATAAACAAAGTGAATATATTATTGAGCTATTACAATTCACTACCAAACACAACTACTTCTGGTTTGACCAAAAATTTTTTTTTGCAACAGAAGGGTGTGGCTATGGGGGCTAAATTTGCCCCTAGCCTTGCCAACCTTTTTATGGCAAAATGGGAAGAGGATGTCGTCTATTCTAAACACAGGTCCTCATTGGTACTGTGGGCCAGATATATAGACGACATCCTCCTCCTATGGGATGGCACCCCCGAATCCCTCAAGGATTTATTTGTGTTTTTGAATGACAACGATCAGGGGATTTCATTGACATATGAATTTAGCTCATCTAAAATTCACTTTTTGGATCTCAAAATAGAGATGGTCTTGTAATGGATGTGATTATGAGTGTTATGGTGAAATGCCTATTTCAAATATAACCATATAGATATAAGGGTTTATCTCTCTCTCTCTCAGCCTTAACCATATTCAATTAGATGTCTGCCAGCTTATCCTATCCCTTCATGTGGAACATAACTGCAAGAGTTAAGAGCAAGTTAAAGAAGATTGCGCCTGTTTTCAAGAACTGGAAACAAGACACCCTATTTAGCTATGACAGTTTGCTATTCCCTTATATAGATATAACCCAGCTAAAAGCTTTGTCACAATAATGAATATGTATATCTTGTGGTCCGCATACGCTTGTCTTAGTTGATATTTGATTTGATAACAAAATATCCAGCTCAAGGTATATTAGCCGGGGTCCAGGAAGTAATTAAAGCAGAAGTATCAGTCTACTGAACTTGTGTATGTGTCAGTAATTTTCTTCAAGTGTGCACACTTTTACATTGAAGGTTAATTTGGCCAGGGGGACAGAAACAAAAGTACCGAACGGTTCTGGTTCGGTCCAAAACAGTCTCACGCCAATTTAAGTTTAAAACTTACTTCAAAAATACTGACCGCAATAGCTTTATACCAGTTGACAGCTGTCACCACCAATCCTGGTTACAGTCTGTGCCTCGTAGTCAGTTCCTGAGATTGTGCAGGAATTGCACAGATGTAAACAACTATTTTACTCAAGAATCAACACTGAGGGACAGATTCATAGAAAAGGGGTACGACCCAACATTGTTAACCTCAAAAATAGATAGAGTGGCTGCAATTGATAGAAATTCTTTGCTGACACCAAAACCTCCTCGTGAGCAAGAAAGCTCCTTTAAATGCTCTATGCTCACCAGTTTTTCAGTCCAACACAGAGAAATCAAAAACATCATTTACAGACATTGGGATATACTTAGGAATGACCGTGTTTTAAAGGAAATAATCCCAGAACAACCTAAGGTCATCTTTAAAGGTGTGCCTTTCTTTGCAGGGAAAAATTGCACCTAATATCATAAATCCCCCCATACGTCCTTCTTTTTTTCATAACTTAGTGGGTTATTTTCCCTGCAAAAAATGCACTGTATGTCAATACAATTCCTGTGGTAGATGTAAAAGCCTTGAGTTTAAATCGAACACTACAAACTGTACATATCCCATTAAAACATTCTGCACTTGTGCTACCACACATGTCGTTTATCTGATTACCTGCCCCTTCGGGAAGCAGTATGTGGGCCGTACAATTCAAGCTTTTTCTCTAATGCCCCGTACACACGGTCGGACTTTGTTCGGACATTCCGACAACAAAATCCTAGGATTTTTTCCGACGGATGTTGGCTCAAACTTGTTTTGCTTACACACGGTCGCACAAAGTTGTCGGAATTTCCGATCGACAACCACGCGGTCACGTACACCACGTACGACGAGACTAGAAAAGGCCGGTTCAGAACCAAGCGCGGCACCCTTTGGGCTCATTTTGCTAATCTCGTGTTAGTAAAAGTTTGGTGAGAGACGATTCGCGCTTTTTCAGACTCGTGGCTTTCAGATCGTTTTCTGCTGTTCAGTTTGTGCTTGTGGGTTTGTATCTGCTCTTCAGTGCATGCAGTCAGTTCGTATCAGAGTTTTTTGTGTGATCTTGCCTGCTCGTTGCTGTTTTTCAGGTCACTCTTCACAGGCCTTGCTGTTCTTCAGTGAGTTCTGTTACTTCGTTCTGAGCAGCCGACCGTTTTCTAGCCATGTTTCGTATGCATACTCCTCGTAGAGTTCGTGCTGTGCGGGGGCTTGGTGTTGGGGTCCTGACCTTGACACAAGTCCAGTCCATGAACAGGGTGGGGAGGAGTTCATGGACCAAGAATTGGTTGCTTCAGCGTCACCAGTTCTCTCATATGCTTTTGCTCCGTGAGATCCGTGAGAATAATCCTGATGATTTCAGGAACTTTCTCAGGATGACGGACCCCGTGTTTCACCGTTTGTTGGCTTTACTGACCCCTTATATTAGCAGGCAGGATACCTGCATGAGGCAAGACATCACTCCGGAGCAGAGGTTGGTCGCTACCTTGCGGTATTTGGCCACAGGGAGAAGCCTGCAGGACCTCAAGTTCTCGACAGGCATCTCCCCCCAGGCTCTTCTTTGTGGACATTTACTGCTTGTGTTTGTTTGAGCTGACCCTGACAGAAATGTGTGGAGTGCAGAAAATATTGTGATTGTGTAACCTTATACAAAGCACTGTTGGCTGTTATTTACTAAATGCAAAGACACTTTTCACTACAAGTGCACTTGCAACTGCACTGAAACTGCACTTGTAGTGCAAAGTGGATTTCCCCTTAGGAAATAACCCCCATTTTCTCATAAAACAACAATTACATCACCCCAAAAGTGTTGTAGCGTGAGACAATAATCCACACATTCTTGATGAACAATCTTTTTAATACCTGCACAATCACATGTGCATTTACCAAAGGTTTTTCTGACAAACCAACATGTTTGTTGTATACCAATTTTTGTGGTGTCATTATCCAAAATCAAAATGTGCATTTTATAGAAAACAGGCCTGTGTAAAACCAACAAGAAAGACACAAATCTTGATCTTACAAAGTTCACATTTGGTAGAACTGGAAGGCAATATCAGACATGAGTATTTAGGAACTGTGTTTGATATAGCGTTCAGATGGGGGGAAATCATCCCTGGAAAAGCCAAATTTGGAAGATGCACACAAATTTCCCAAAGTCAACATGTGCTAGCTGCCATCACGGGGGATCAAGGGATGTGTTTTGGGGGAGAAAGCCCTTCCTCACCGTTACTTTATTATTGAGGAAGGGGTTGCACCCCCAAAACGCGTCCATTGATCTCCCGTGATGGCAGATAGCACATGTTGACACACTGTGTGCATCTTCCATATTTGGCTTTGGGAAAAATCACAAAAACATTTCGCACATTGTAGCACACAAAAGAAGAAAGTGATTTGGAGGGGCTTTAAACTCGCCCCAAAACATCAATGATGTTTTTATATTTTGGAATAACATCATTGATGTTTTGCTTGATGTTTTCCAATTGTAAATTACACCCCATGATCTCCCCAATCAGGATCTGGGCACTTTCGGATGTGAAAGGATCTGGATCCACAACCTCACGATCACCTAAAAAGAGAGGAACCCCAAAATAAATTAGGTTTAAAAAAAAGCCGCAATCCATCTCTTATCAGAGCCTGTGGTTGCAGACACTCACCTGTTGTGGTAACTACTTCCACCATGTCTTCATCCTCCTGCTCATCTTGTGTTGGGGGGATTTCCCCTTCTTCCAGAGGGGGGGGGCTCTGGTCTCCTTGGATGAGGGGTGTCTTCCGAGTCTTTTCTCCCCTATGTAAAACAAAAATGGTATAATTAGCACACAGATATTTGATGGCAGAACTATAAAGATGAAACATTGCTTGGAAGTGGGGTACAATTATCTATTTTAGCAGAGTTCCAAGATGTAGCTTTTTTAGTGTCCTTTGTCAAGCTGCAATACTTTACCTGTTTAGTACAAGCTTCACAGATGTAGCCCCCCCTATCGTATACACTGGAGCACCTGTGTGGCCCCCTAATAAAAATGGTGTTCTTGTGTCCCACACTATAGTGCTCCAGTGTCCAGATGTGAAAACAGCTGCTGAGTGTCCTCTCCTTACACACAATCTAGTTTGCATTTCATTCTAGTAACAAAGCCATCTACACAACCCAATTCTTTGAAGACAAGTATAGGGCGCCAAAATGGTGGCCAAATGCATATGGCCTAAACAATGGTATTTTATCGTCCGAAATAACAATGTGTGATCCGAACGAATAATGTGCCCATGAACATGAAAGTTGCCATTTTAAACTGTACAACAGTTCCTAAAAGCACATGGAGCAGCACAAACGTAATAAACATAAAGAATAGGAACACAGCACAACTACTTACTTTTTTGCAGCACTCTCCGGATCTTTCTGTACTGCTCATGTTCTCGTAATTTCAGGTCCGACCACCGCTTCCTGAGCTGATCTTTCGATCGTCGTACCCCGAATTTCCGGTGCAGACTCCTGACCACTTTCGCCATGATCTTGGCCTTTCGGACATTGGGGTTGGGGTAAGGCCCATACTTTCCATCATAGTCGGCCTTCTTCAGGATGTCCACCATCTCCAACATCTCCCCAAAGGACATATTTGAGTCCTTTAATCTCCTTTTGGATCGGGACGTTTCAGGCTCTGGCCTTTCCTCCTCCTCCTCCTCCTCGTTGCTACAATTAGCATGATCCTGCTGTCAATCCGCCATGTGCTCTTCCCCCACTGCGCCGAATGAAAAGGGGCGGGGAATAGACTAGAAAGAACGTCAGGGGCGGGCGGAGTTATACGCATGCGCAGTGTGTATAAATTGTAACGCGCGCGTCTTACGTACGATCTGTGAGCGGAGGAAGGAGCATCAGAGACGCCGATCGTGCTAACGAAGGTAGGATCTAAACTTGGGCCTATACTGCTTCGAAATGGAAGCCTATATTGTAACAAGATTAGAGGAGTTTGGCCTGACATTAGGCTTTGTCTTGTGTTGTGTCTTACAGAGAAAATGGATGGGTTCAACGACCACAATTTCCTGCCCCTGTTCATAGACAAGTACAGGGAGCTGCCCTGTCTGTGGCAAGTGAGACACCCCCACTATAATCACAAACAGAAGAGACAGGCAGCGCTGGAGAAACTGCTGGAGTTGGTGAAGCCGGTGATCCCCACAGCAACCATCCCTTATTTGAAAGCTAAAATTGGTGGCCTGAGGAGCACTTATCTTAGGGAGCGCAAGAAGGTCCAGGATTCCCAGAGGTCCGGAGCTGCAGCAGATGACGTTTATGTCCCCAGGCTGTGGTACTATGAGAGACTGCGATTTCTGTCAGACCACACTGAAGTCAGGGAATCCCTCTCCACTCTTCCTTCCACGCTTCCTTCCACCCCAGCTGAGGCTTCCGATGTCCAACCTGGGCCTTCCAGCCAGGAAGAAGTGGAGGAGCCCAGCTGGAGTCAGGTATAGCATTCTTCTACAGATTTCTGGGCAATAAATAAATGATGTTTATTAGATGTTATTATTGATCACTAATTGCTGATTAAAAAAAGTGCTTTACATATCAATAGACAGTAGTGGGCACCCAATATTGGGAAAAGAATGAAAACTGCTGGGCTCAGAAGGATAGTCTGTTATATTTGTTAACATTCAATTTGCAGCAGTCAGGAGGTGAAAATTGTGTGTGATTGATGAATAAAAAACTAAAACTATGTCCCTTTTTCATACACAGGAAGACCTCAGCCAGGAGGAGGTTGTGGAATGTGGCAGTCAGGAGGAGGGGGGATTAGTGGCAGCCAGGAGGAGGCGGGGCTAAGTGTCAGCCAAGAGAAGCCAGGGACAAGTCGCAGCCTGACTGAGTCTCAGGTCCCTCCCCTCCGCCTGCCATATAAACGAGCCAGGAAGGCCACTCCGAGTCCCGTGCAGGATTCAGCATACAGGCTGATCCAGGAGGCTTCAGCGTCCCTCCGAGCCTTCCCCAGTCCTGAAGAGGCCTTTGCCTGCATGGCTGCCACAAAATTGCAGGGCATGCAGGAGGGTCAACGCAAGATCTCTGAGGACCTGATTTATAAAGTCCTTCGTAAGGGGGAGAGTGGGGAACTGACACACAAGACGGATGTCATTGAGATCGACGATCCTCCTCCTCCTCCTGCTGCCACAACTACACCACCACAGCCAAAGGCTGGAAGGAAGCGTGGAAAGAAGACCTGAGAGTGATTGCCCTGGGTTCAGTCTGGTCTGACAGAAGATGCAGTCTCTCGTATGACCACAGCCTGGGGACACAGATGTCATCTGCTGCTTTCCGGATCTCTGGGACTTCTGGACCAGACTGCCCTCCCTTATGATATGGACTCCTCAGGCCACCAATTTTGCTTTTAAATAGTTGATGTCTGCCCCGGGGGTCCAAGGCTTCGCCCACTTCTGCAGTTTCTCCAGCATTGCCTCCCTCTTTGTTTAGTTGTGAGCCCTTAATAAAATTTTTTTTGTAAATTCTACTCTCCTGTGTGTGTTTTCATCCAAAAAGGACAGTTTGTTGGTGACGATTCAGGTATATTTCTAAAGTACAATGTGAAATTAACAAGGGACAACAACACCAAACAATCTCCTACAGATTAAATAGAACAACATATTAGTGGTGTTGTGGGAACTTGTCACAAAAAACACATAAACATTTTCGGGAATACAAATCAAAATCACCAAAAAAAATAAAAATAAAAAAGAGATACACAAAAAAAGAATCTACATTAAAGTCCAAAAAAAAAAAAAAATTTTGTTGTCAGATGTGAGAAATCAAAATATATTGAGGGAATCCCGATAAATAGTAACGAAATAAGTTTGTGAGAAGTGTGTGTGAATATGAGCAGCAAAACTACTTAATTCTTGTCACATTATAAAGAAGAAGAGAGTGCGCTGTATTAAACCATTTTGAACATTGCAGCGTGACGAAAGTGATGTATCCATTCCGAACGCTACGTTTACCAGAACGAGCTGTCCCGTGTCGGAATTTCTTCTGAGCATGCGTGGCACTTTGTGCGTCGGAACAGGCCACACACGGTCGGAATTGACGCAATCGGATTTTGTTGTCGGAAAATTTTATCTCCTGCTGTCCAACTTTGTGTGTTGGAAAATCCGATGGAAAATGTCCGATGGCGCCCACACACGGTCGGAATTTCCGACAACACGCTCCGATCGGACATTGTCCATCGGAAAATCCGACCGTGTGTACGGGGCATAAGAGTCAGCGAGCATATCGCTAAAATAAAAAGTGGTGACGTCAAACATAATGTGCCTTGACATTATAGAGAGCATTACAGATGAGACCCTACTGGTTCTCAATTTCTGGTCATAGATAAATATACACCTCCTTGGAGGGGAGGAGCTAATACAAGGGGAGTCTCTCGCTTGGAGACTTATTGGATTCACCAATTGCAGACCTACTTCCCTTTTGGGTTGAACATAGGATGGGATATCAATGCTTTTATCAACCAAGCATGATGCCTTTTCTCTATTTCTGGTACTTTAGGGTCCAGTTGGTACCTATTAGAATATCTTTTATGAGAGATTTTTCATAAGTATTTTAAAATGTTTTTATGAGGGTATTTTTATTAAATTCGTATAAATTTTTCTGATAACATATTTTAGAATGTATTTTGAACTTCTTATTTGAATATATACTGGTTTGGTCCCTATCACAAATATCAGCTCGATCCAACCAATAACATGTCCTTTTTGAGGGGTGCCATCATTTGTCACACCTTAATATCATATATTTTTTATATATATTACATCATTTAATTTATTTATTTTCTACCCCCCACATGGAATCTCGGTATTTGAACTGGCGACCCTTTTGCTGCTGGGTGGGAGTGCTGGCCACTACACCACTGCCCATGTTCAGGCTAGAGCAATATTTTGGATGTATTGTATTGTTTTTCATTTTTGCTGCCAGAAGGGCGATACCTTGTGACTTACTGTATTAATATACATGTCCTTATGACAAACTGCACCATGTTGTAGGTTATATACACCGGACATTGTGCCGTTTTAAGCCACATCTGCTCCTATATGTCCCCCAGAATAGCGGTGCCATGTTTTTGGCTGTTTAAACCAGTCACTGTTACACATGATGTCACATCCTCTTTCACATGTTACAATGAGGCTCGGAACTCTTGTTCTGCCATTTTGGCAGAACCAGGAAGTAATCATCCTCTACATATGATAACAAGGCTTGGAATGCAAGCCCGGGTGCCATTTTGGAGGAACCAGGAAGTTATCTCCATAATTTGCACTTTCAATCAGACAGAGCTGCCACTTGTTATGGGGGTAACCAGTATCTATAAATACTCAGCCAGTGCAGTGTTCCAGCACCCCAGATGATGACTTCTAAGTCGAAACCGACTTCGGGAGGATATGCTGAGACCACTGTCTTCTTTTATACAAGCGCTTGATTTTACTGCTAAACACGTGAGTGTATTTCCTTTGCTTTTTATGTATTAAAATTTCCATACAGAGTTACACTATATGCCTTCCTCTTTCTTTTAATGATGGGGCTGATTGCCTATATCTACTGAGTCCATCCATACCTTACACCTGTTCAGAGGTCCATCTGGAGGTCATATCTGGATAGAGCATCTGATCCCCTTGGTATATTATACCACAAAGCTTGATTGACTCACTAGGTGTACACCTATTTGAGTTCAATCCCTCTGGTAAGCAGCTTCTGGTGTCTTTGGTGGTGGACCTACTATTAACTGCTATTACATCATACATATTTGAAGTTAAAGACTGTCACTATATTATATCCACATGTGGTTGAGGATTATCATCACACATGATTGAAGCTTGTCACTGACTTTTTTCTTTTTTGGACATCACACGTCCAAGTTCCTCTGTTTATAGACATCACATGTCATAATAGAGGATTGCTTGGAGTATTTTTGAGCACATCATTTATTATTCATGTTTTTTTGTACTCTTATTATTTGTTATGGTTTATATGATCACATAAGCGCTGCACATTTCACCCAATTGGCCATAAAATCCACCTTACTGATGACACGTGGTCCAGCAAGCATGGGCAGGGTTGATATATTTGGTTCACAGCACACTGGGTAATGCTGCTTGCAACTCGAAAGGATGCAGGACAGGGCTTGGTGCTGCAGCTTGTTGTGCCCCCACGTCTCCATACAGCTGGTGGTGATGATGCCAGACCTATGAGCTCTACCCCCTCCTCCGCCACCTATATGCCCTCCTCTGCAGAATTGTCCGTTCAAAGGGCTATTCCCAGAGTCAGGCTAAAAGGTGCCATGCAGTGCTTCAGCTGGTGTGTTTAGGGGACATGAACCACACTGGAGCAGAGATTCTTGCAGCTCTGTGGGGACAATCTGTAATTGATGAGTAACCCCAAGGAATCTGCTTCTTAAGCCTCGGCAAATTTGAGGCACATGGGCAACCTCATGCTTCAAAGTCTGCAAAAGGACCCAAGAATATGTGGCATAAAGGAGAAGAATGATTACTGGTTGGTGACCCTCCTTGACCACCGTTATAATGGGAAGGTCTCAGAGCTCATCCCGTCCCCACAGAGAGTGCAGAAGATAAAATCTCTTGAGGACACATTAAAGAGGATTTTATTGAATGTTTTTCCTGACTCCAGTAGGTTACAGTATGGTGGAAAACATAGTTTTGAGTCTTCTGTTGATCAAGAGGGGAGCATTGGAGAAGGCGTCCACCTAAGTGAGGCATTTTGGATTTTTTTTAGTCTTCACCGCCTAGGGCTGTCAGCTTTCACATCCCATCAGCAGGGTCTGCATCACATGGTGGACAATTACTTCGGGGCCAAAACAGAGATGGAGAGCTTTCCAGCTGGTGATCCACTGACCTACTGGGTCATGAGAATAGACCATTGGCCAGAACTTGCCCAGTATGCTACTGAGTTGTTGGGCTGCCCTGCATCCAGCGTGCTTTCAGAACCGGCATTCTGTGCTGCAGAAGGTTTCGTTACAGATCTTAGAACGCATCTGTCCACAGACTCTGTGGACCATTTGACTTTAATAAAAATTAATCAGTCCTTGATTACCAGTTACGAAGCCCCTGATGCCGATGTCACTGATTAAGTCTTTTTGGGATGTGGAATCTCTGCAGGACTTCAAGGCTGCCTAGCTTTGAGGGTGTTCAATCATTTCATCTGGAAGAATGTTTTTGGTATAGGTTTCATGAGCACAATTAACACCCAAAGACCAATTTTCTGCACCTGTTTAACAGGTGCATATCATTGCAATTTTTTAAAGCAAGGCCAATTCTTGCTTTCATCAAGAGTACCTCTATAGGGTTATGGTGGGAAGGCACCATGGACATCCAAAGACCAATTTTTCAGCACCTGTTTGACAGGTGCATATCATTGCAATTTTTTACAGCAAGGCCAATTCTTGCTTTCATCAATTGTACCTCTATAGGGTTACAGTGGGAAGGCACACTCAACACCCAAAGAGTAATTTTTCTGCACCTGTTTGACAGGTGCATATCATTGCAATTTTGTACAGCAAGGCCAATTCTTGCTTTCATCAAGAGGACCTCTATAGGGTTACGGTGGGACCACCGACACCCAAAGACCAATTTTTACGTTACTTTTATCCAAAGTCAAAGTGACACTAGAATGTATCTAAAAAATCTCTAATCTTGTTCCCAGGTGCACTACATTGTGGCCTCATCATACACACTGGCTCCCCAGCTGTTGCTGAGCAAAATAAAGTCAGCCTGCAGAGAAAATGACTTTTTTTTTACTTTATAAATGCAATTATTGCCGCAGCAAATTCTAGACATGGTACAGATCTGCCACTTTACATGTAGACTAAGGGGACCCCCCCAGGCACTATATTAAAAGGAATTTTTCATTTTTATGCTTTCACTTGAAAGATCAAAAAATCACTGCTCAACTTTTTTTTTATTTATACATGTCCCCCAGGGCAGGACCCAGACCCTATAACCATTGTATGCCCAATTACTTGCATATAAGCCTTCAAAATGGGCACTTTTGATTTTTGACGTTCGGGTCCCATTGACTTTAATGGGTTTGTTATTCGGGTCCGAACTTTGACGGTGTTCAAAAGTTCTGGAGCGAACTGAACAGGAGTCCATTCAGCCCATCCTTACTAATGATCTGAATCTCGGCCAGCTCCTGCTGTACCGGCCCAGATTTGAACTTTAAATGGCCAGCTTTAGATTGCTTCAGCAACATTATCATAAGATTGAAGAAGTTTAATCAGAGCAAATTTATTTATTCACTTGTTAAGTGTTGTCATTGTACCCATAGTGAATTATTATGTCACCTCTATCATGTATTATGTATCAAATGTATACAAATTAATAATTATAAATCATTTTTAGATTCTTGACACTGGCCTTAAAAGCAGGGGCTAACATCTTAATAAAAGCAACAGTGGAACTGTTACTCTATATTGCTGTAAGTTATGCTTTTTTCATTTAAAGCATATTCGTTCATAACATTTTGAAAATTAGCAGTAAGAGTTATGTTATAAAAATAAAATTGTAAAATGTTAATATGACTGTAATTGATCAAACATTATAACCACAAGTTATATTATACACCAGGACCTTCTCTTTCCAAATGTGCTGTATACTAATATGTAAATATTTTCTGGTTATACCACTGTATATCACAAGCTGTATCTTGTATCTATTTTTGGAAAAAAAGTTTTCACATTAAAATGGGATGTCAAGTTACCATGACATACTACAACTTCCTTGCTTGAACTTGTACTGAAAATTATCTTCAAGAAAAATTGTTATGTTATATTTAAATACTTTACAATTTACAAGAATCCAAGGGTATAATGTTTAAAAATATGTTCATGCTATGGTAATTCATGCTTGGTAATTGAAAGCTCTAACATTTGTTTGGACAAAACGAAACATTAATGATGGTATTTGTGCATTAGTCATTTAGAGGTAAAATGCAGACCTAGCAATAGCTATGTAAGCTGTTTCCATTTCCCAACCATACATTTTAATGATTGCATTCCCTTTTTTAGCTCTGAAGAGATTCTGCAAAGCTCATGCAACTTGCATGCAAGCACTTTACTGTGGCTTATCATACCAAAACAGAGAGATACAACTTATTCTGAATTCAAAAAGGGGGTTCATAATGATCTGTCTATAAGTGTGAATACACTTTGCTTGGGATAGTTAGCAATGATATATGCAGGTTAAAGCAAAATTACTCGAAATTCACTTTTTTCAAACTGCCAGCTAGGCCAATATATACAATAATTTAAAATACATATAACTGGCTCTGACTGGTGCATGACTTGCCAAACCGCATTTTAAATCTTAACTATTCTTTATTTTTATATTTCATTTTAATGTGTTTTTTTGTTTCTGTTTTTCACACTATTATATTCAGAGGTAAATAATATAATCAAGATACTTTACCATGCAACTCTCCCAATAAGCTACATGAGATTCAAAATCCGTTGACCTTCTTGGCTACATTACAAGCAGTATCTTAGTAAAATATGTTTTGTTTGTATAACTCTGATTACCACTGTTGATTTTTATATCTACCTGCTTGAACTGCAGTTAGTATAATTTTTGGACTTATTCCATTTTACATTTTTTTTCTAAACCAATTTTTTAACCACAAAAATAAGGTACAACATGTTTGAATATATTCAAATATAAACAGAAAACAGTCATCACCATTGCTTAGGTTTTTAAACAAACTTTAATGTCTGCATAATTATGCTTAAATGGTTGATTCACTAAAGAAATAGCTTTTATATCTTTCTTCTAAAGCTCAGAGCTATTAAATTTCAGCATAAGACGGACGGGTTTTGTCAATAATATCCTATGCGTTAAGGTTAGGATGTAGGAGTATTTCAACTGATAAATTAAGTTTAAGGGTAATAGATAAATGTTACTGTTGTGTTAGGTGTTCATTATAAGGGCTATATTAGGATTAAAGGGGTTGTAAACACTAATGTTTTTTCACCTTAATGCATCCTATGCATTAAGGTGAAAAAACACATGGCAGTGACCGCCCCCCCCCGCTTTACTTACCTGAGCCCTGGAATTTCTCATGACGGAGACACGCTCTTTCTCTGCCCTGGGTTCTTGGCTCTTGATTGGATAGATTGATAGCAGTGCAGCCATTGGATCCCGCTGCTGTCTATCAAATGCAATGACGCGGGCTCCGGGGGGCGGGACTCAGGAACGCATCTGCAAGGTAACCCCCCGGGAGAGCACTTCTCCTAGGGTGTTATACGGTGCGGGGAGGAGACGCGAGAGCCGCCGAGGGACCCCAGAAGTTGAGGATCGGAGCCACTCTGTGCAAAATGAACTGCACAGTGGAGGTAAGTATGACATGTTTGTTGCTAAAAAAAAAAAAACGCAAAGCTTTACAATCACTTTAAGGCTACAATTGGAGGTAAGGTTAATTTGAGTGAGTAAATTCTCAAAGATAGACCTGTGTAACTATGCTTAAAGTGGTTGTAAAGGCAGAAGGTTTTTTATCTTAATGCAGTCTATGCATTAAGATAAAAAGCCTTCTGTGTGCAGTATCCCCCCTCAGCCTCCCTAATACTCACCTGAGCCTCCTCTCAATCCAGCGATGTTGCACAAGAGACTCGGCTGTCCAGGACTCGACTCTCCCTCCTCATTGGCTGAAACAGCAGCGAACCACCATTGGCTCCCACTGCTGTCAGTCAGAGTCAGTGAGCCAATGAGGAGAAAGAGAGGGCGGGACTCAATAGACGGAGCTGCGGCTGAACTCAGGTGCCCCCATAGCAAGCTGCTTGCTGTGGGGGAACTCAACAGGAGGGAGGGGCCGGGATTGCTGAAGAGGGACCCAAGAAGAGGAGGATCTGGACTGCTCTGTGCAATTCCACTACACAGAGCAGGTAAATATACCATGTTTGTTATTTAAAAAAAACAACAGACTTTAGTATCACCTTAACACTTAGCTTGCTAGTGATTTTTAAGTTAATTTTAACTTGATTGTTTCCAGCTAGTACATGTATGCTTCATATCATATTTTTTTTACTTGCCTATAGATTGAACAGCATCCAATAATTCAGTCCTGTGTAAATTGACCACATGATCATCATCACATCTTGACACATGATGACATCATCATCACATCTTAAATTTACGTTCTTTATATCTAATCAATTGCCTGTATATACATTATAGGCCAATGATAAACACAGTCAGCATTATATCAGTGGAACATCTTTTTTCCCCACATTTCACAACATCCAATAATTCAGTCTTGTGTAAATTGACCACTTGATGACTCATTGATCACAACTTCATTTTATGTTATGTTTTACCAATGATCTGTATATACACTACAGGCCAAAGATAAACATAGTCAGAGTTATATAAATGAAAAATCTTTTGAATGACCTGTAATTTATACACAGGTCCTTCAATTACACAAAGATAAGCTAAAAACAGGATATGATGAATGCCCCATCAATAGTCATTTACACCAAGTTGAATCAATGAATGGTGTTTGCTGTTAAAGGCCAAGTTCACCTTTACAAAAAAAATTATACATGCACATATTTTTGCCGAAAAAAAATGAGCATTTATTATTTTTCCCGCAGGAGCCTAGAAATCATTGCACCCGTGATCAGAAGATCACACATGTAATGTGAGCTCCTGTAGACTTGTCCTCCAGGTTTTAGCCTTTACTATATAGCCTTTAGTATATTGAACTTGTGTAGAACATAGAACATTCTATGTATCTGTCTGTAATGCCCTGTACACACGAGCGGACTTTACAGCAGACTTGGTCTGGCGGACTGGACTCCGTCGGATAATTCGATCCTGTGTGGGCTCAAGCGGACTTTTTTTCCCCAAAAGTTTGACGGACCTAGAAATGAAACATATTTCAAATCTTTCCAAAGGACTCGAGTCCGGTCGAAAAGTCCGCTCGTCTGTATGCTAGTCCGACGGACAAAAAACGACGCTAGGGCAGCTATTGGCTACTGGCTGTAAACTTCCTTATTTTAGTCCGGTCGTACGTCATCACGTACAAATCCGTTGGACGTGTGTAGGCAAGTCCGTTCATTCGAAAGTCCATCGGAAAGTCCGTCAGAAAGTCCGTCGAAAAGTCCACCGGACCTAGTCCATGTGTACGTGGCATAACTGTAGTGTATGACTCTTCTGTATGACTGATTTGATGTTTTCTTTTTTTACTCTATTGTAGAGAATAATGGCATTGGAAGGAAATGAGACCTCTCACATACTCGTGTATATGGATGAGGCTGGCTTCAACCTGGCCAAGGGCCGAAGACTTGGCCATAATTTTATTGGCCACCGGGCCACAGTGAATGTCCCAGGCCAGCTAGGGGGCAATATAATTATGTGTGCTGCCATTTCTGAGAATGGTGTGGCCACTCATATCCCCAGTCTTGACCCATACAATACACAGAAGCTCCTCATCTTCTTGGACCGCCTTCATTTGGATTTGATCCCTGAAAATGAGAGAGGTCTCATAGGGCCTCACCTACCACAATATATAATTGTATGGGACAATGTGAATTTCCACCATGGCCCGCTTATCAGGGCCTGGTTCACTGCTCATCCAAGGATGGATATAGTGTTCCTACCACCTTACTCTCCTTTCCTCAATCCTATTGAGGAGTTTTTCTCCACTTGGAGGTGGAGAGTGTATGAGCAAAAAGATCAAAAATGCAGCGCTAAATAAATATGATAGTCCATAAAAGCCAATGAAGAGTAGAGATGAGATGAAACCTCCACCAAAACTTCCGTGTGCAAGGGAAAAACACACCACACCCAAGTGCTGTCAATCTGCTTACCAGGAGGATATAAAAAACAAGCGATGTATTCATATAGTGCAGAGGCTCAATCAGTGAATCCAATTGGCACACTCCATCATAGACAGACAGATTAAGTTGTCACGTATCACCAGGAACTCAAGATTCACATGGGACGATGAGTGAATAATGCGATCAACAGCAGGGTAACCCTATAAGAAGAAAGTAACAACAATTAAGCCCGTATGGGTAAAACACACGTTTTTATTGTAGTCTACTTACAGGTGTCAATAGAACATCATCAAAAAATGGAAAAGGTAATCCGCGGCTCAAAAGCGTGCTTGCATCGGCCAGCCATTTACAACGTTACAACGCCTGTTACAACCTGTTACAGCCTGTTACAACGTTAAAGACGAAATAAAACAATATACTTTTTCTATGGAAGTGTATAGAATTGATAGAAACCGTAGAACGATAGATAGATAGATAGATAGATAGATAGATAGATAGATAGATAGATAGATAGATAGATAGATAGTAAGGAAGAGAATAAAGACAAGAGTGTCTGAATAGTTGGTCACTTGGGGGTTGATTTGCTAAAGACAAATAGACTGATTACATTGTGAAGGGAATTATTAAAGTAAAAATTCCCTTGCAAAGTGAACAGCCTATTTGCCTTTAGTAAAGTAGCCCCATAAGTTCACAGCGATATGTGACTCATTACAGATAACACATCGACAAACTCTCTCATTTCAAAAGATAAAGTAGCTGGAATAGGTGGGCATCTTGAAGAGAATAATATCTTTATGTAAATAACTTCATAATTTGTTCAAATAATTGCTTTTTATTAATCAGGAAATAGTTTCATAGAGAACTGCAATGTCAAAAGGAAACTCTCTTTATTTACATTTCCTAAAAATATTATGTGACACAAATTGGGGAGGAAAGCAAGAACAAATCAAAAATGTTGTTTGTTTCAGAGTGACAAAAGTTATTATCCCAAAAGTGATGTAACAGAATTCAGGTGATCTTTAGGAATGACTATGTCAATGAAGCTCAGATTTTGGCTAGATAACAAACTCAAACAAATTTGGGATAAACTTAAAGGAAAAGACATTGAGCATGAAGGTAAATTCAAGGAACTGGAATGAACTTTGTGGAACTCAAAGGAAAAGGGGCTTGGTGCACTACAGAGCAGATGCATTTACATATTGTCTTTCTCATTTTCCTAGATAGGTCCCTGGTTTCTTTACAACAGCTGCACATTTAATAGTGGTATCAGTTTCTCTTTTGTCATAGCCTCACATAGAAGTAATCTTATTGAATAACATTCATATTTATTTTTGTGTGCTTTGTATCAATAATAATTTCCTTGCTCTAAGCACTGCGATACTGTGGCTGCCTGTTATGACGTGAATCATCCAGGATTCTTAACTAGACATGTTGAGGGGCTCCAGCATGCTTGTTAAAGTTGGAGGAACTAATAGAAGGGAATACCGGGGCTGCCCCAAACATGCCTCTGGTAGAATTTGAGAAATTTGGACTCTCGGTACCAAAGGATTAAGCGAGAATATAATAAAATATAACAATTTATTAAATAGAAAACATGATTAAAAATAGGAAGGGATCAATAATACAAAAAAATGATATACAGTCAATAGTTACAGCCATGCATTGTTGTTCACAATATTCAAAACAGGTCGATGAACCCCGAGTGAACACAAGGGGCACCAGAATGTAGATCTTGACAAGGTCCTCTACATGTTTCATGACAAAATCCGCTTCCTCAGGAGGAATCAATCATTATAATCTACAAGATAAATTATAGATATGATCTCATAGTCAAACAGCCATAACAAGTGTATAATATAACAGAGAAAACATGATGACAATTATATAATACAATTAGCATATGATTTGGGGATCCATAGGTAACATTGGATTCTATAGTTCCTAAATGTATATGTGAAAATTAAATCGGTAATCTATTGTAAAAAGTAACTAAAGCAACTGAAGGAGAACAATTAAAGGAGAAGTTCAGCCTGAGCTCATTTGACTGGGCTTCTCCTATGGGTCACTCCTGTGACCCGTTTTCAGCAGAGAGCGGTATGAAGTCCGCTCGTTGTTGACGTCACGAAGATCAGTCCAGGCACCACGTCATCCCAACTTCGGAAGTCTGGATCTGCCAGGTGACTGGACTGATAGGCGTCTCAGCCTCTCAGCGAGCTACTGAAACGGCTGCTCCCCGCCCCTCCACAGCTCAGCGCTCCAATGAGCATGGAGGAGCAGAGCAGGAGAGATGCTGTCTGACAGGCAGCAGCTCTCCGCTCAGGGAGGTTAGAGAACCGAGCCATCGGTGGTGTTCCGTGGCTCGGTTCTCAGTGAAGAGGCGACGGGGACAGATGCAGCATCGGACTGATGCTGCATCCACCTAGGTAAGTATAAATATGGGATAAAAAAAATCCCATCTTTCTCTTTTAAGAAGGAGGAAGAAAAGGAGGAAAAGGAATGGAGGAGAAAAAAAGAGAGGGGAGGGGAAAGGAAAGGGAAGGAACAGGGAAATATATATATATATGGTTCCAGATTGCATACATTGATATGTGCAACATCGCTAGATATTAATACCTACATAAGGCTATTTTTCTGTACATATTTGTACATTTAAATACCTTCCAGGGGCTTTGATCCTGCTGAGATAGGCTTTTCTGGAATCTTTTAACACAGTCTCTGTCTACAAACAATATCATGAAATCTCCTTTCTAAAAACATTCTCAATCTTCAGCCCCCAGCCTCTGACTCCGGGGTTGCTATACTGAATATCCAGATATACTAGGTTGGTTTCTGATACATGGACTATCCCCCCCCCCTTTTCTCCTTTCTCCTTCACCCCCCCCCCCTTTCACCTCCTCCTGAAGCTTATGTTATTTTGTGTTGATGGTGGAAACCCCTGCATAGGCAATGGTTTGTGTTGGATATTTTCTTTCTTTTTAATAAAAGTGGGCCAACAAGCTCCTAAACAGCATATCTGGCATGGACTCTACTCACTAGTGAGCACAACACTGAGCTAAGCAACCCCCAAACTTTACAGCACAGATATCATAATTTGTAATGGGGAGAACATTAAAGATAAAGCTTAACAAAGAGATAATAACATGTGTATTAAATATTTACTTAGAAATTGGATATCCTGATGAGTCTAATGAAAGTTCTTGGCACTTGCCACATAGTGTTCTGTGGCACTCTAGTTGAGGCAGATTGTGATTTATAGAAGGATTGTGAATAATTATCAGGAGTGCTGTAATGCATTAAAGACAGATTCCTGTTGGACGCATGGGTGGCTTCCGACTATGGCGGATGTGTGAGGACTGAGCTCCGGACCCTGATTGCTCTCCACAGCTCTCGCTCTGCTTCTTTACACTCACATCACTCTGGGGGTAAGCCTTTTCCCTCACCTACACCCACGTGCACCCCATGACCAAAATAGGCCAGCAAGCCCGCCATAGATTGTTTCCTCACTGGGCCACAATCCTCAGCCTCCCCCAGCTGACCCATCTTCCTCCATGGATCCTCTCCTGGGGGCTGAGAGCACTGACAGTGCCACATAAGTCATGCCTGCGGCTCCTATCCCTCCCCCCGCAGCCAGCTTTAACCCCTTGAATGCTGGATGAAAAGCTAAAAGCTAAAATCACCCATATAAGTGAATGCATGGATGCTTTAAAAACGAAATTTGATGACTGGTGCAATATGTACAGGCACTGGAGGAAGAGAACACTCAGTCTCGCAACTTCAACTACAGCAGGAAAATTTGGAGAACAGTGAGAGGCGTCAAAACCTACGTATCCGATGGATCCCAGAAACTGTGGATGACAACACCCTCTGTCCCTATCTACTAGGTCTTTTTAATATGCTTGCTCCCACCATTGCTGATATTGATGGGTGCCTGAACCACGCTCATAGATCTTTGGGTCCCAAACCACCTGCTGGAGCGAGGCCTAGGGATGTTGTAGGCATTTCCACTACTACAACAGCAAAGAAGACCTAACTCTAGCTACACACAGATTGAATATAAGGGCGCAAGTTCCACATCTTCAGTGATATCTGTCCCACCACTCTTGATGGTCAAAATGGAGAAACCTACACCCCATCACTTCCCATCTACAAATGAATCACATTCCCTATTATTGGTATTTTCCATTTCATTTGATTGTCACTCGTGACGGTGTCCAGCACATTCTGGATGATCTTCACGAAGGTGACGCCTTTATTAGAAGCTTAGGTCTCCCTCCACTTCCTGAAGAGGAGTTGCTCCTTCCTCCATCATCTGTGCAGCCTGCTCCTTCTACACCCAACGGGCTTTGGACCTTGCTAAGGGGAAACCAAAGAAATCTTCCTCTATGCCACAACACCAACAATTCCCTAAGCAACCTCTGTGATGTTAAAAGTGGAATTTGGAGAACTTTGTCTTAGACTGTTTGCCTCTATGGCGTCTTCCACCAGGTTTAATGTTTCCCTTTTTTTTGGTAACCGCTCAGATACCCATGGGGTACAGTTTTTTCATGTTACTTATGTTCTTTTTTTCTATTTTCTATGCATATTCTCTGAGAGACAGGGCTGTTTGTGTTTGTGTAGTAACAAAACACCTTATATGCTACTTGCATAGGTGTATCCCCATTTCTACTTGTAATCATATTGGGGGGGGGGGGGTCATGCCTGCCACTGGCTCTGTTCCTCGCTCTTTTGTGGTCCACACATTTTGATTGTAAATATTTTAGGTTTGTTTTTGCGTATATAGTATGTTAATATATGTTTTGAAAATGTTATGTTTCAAAATCTGTTTATGTTTTTTTTGCACAGGGTTGGAAAGATAAACAAAAGAGACCTTGGGATTGTACGGGTGAGGGGGAGAGTGGAAGTAAATTACCTAAGGAGTAAGGAGGGAAGAGGGGCGGGGGGTTTGAAAGGGATAATATGATTGGTAATGCAGGTACCCAGAAGTAATAAAAAATATACTTTATTAGAAATATACAAAAGAAATATTTAAAACAGTGAACAGTTCATACAAAATATCTAGACCATATACATGAGTGTTTTAATCAAGGAAAACATGCATATACGTGGTACTTGAGAACCCAACATGTTTCGGATAAAAAATGCAATTCCTTCTTCAGGGGTTTCCTGTAAGGATATTGTATGATCTGGGGGGGTACATAGGTAGAATATACCAATCATTAGTACACATATACAGTATACATTATACATATAGCTATAAATGGTAGGTCATAGGAGCTTATAAGGGCAAACAATCATGATAAGAACTTGGGAAAATGAGAAATATATGTATATTTGTATATATCATAAGGAAGAGAAAGGACTTACTCGTTCACAGAAATGTGTGCATATCCCAGGCCGGACTGTAACTTGGTAGCTTAACAGATGGTGCTCCAAATCCTAGTCACCACAGCATCAGTTATGCATTGTGTTTAAATATATATAGCCACATATAGGCTTATATAGTGAAAGCCAAGGGCCAAAGGTTGGATGAAATTTCTGTAGTGATAATACTGGGGGATCTTAGAGCCCCCCGGATGCGTCAAACACGGGAATTCACCAGCGTCCACAAGGAACAGCAAGGAGAGGAAGGGGGGAATGTACAGCCCTAAATATAAATATGAATATGATATAAGTATCAGAAGGTAAATTGATGGACAGAGTCATCAACACATACAATAGTCAATGTGCGAATGAGTATATATGCGTCTACATGCGTCTATGAGTATATGAGTGTCTACCTGGGCCCTCCAATCGTGCCAGAATTAAGTTGTGGAGAAGAAATATAACCAACAGATATATATATAAAATGGTATAGTAAGTAAAGTATGGGGAGGTAGCAGTGGGTTAACCTGTATGGGGTTCGCTCTATGATATGTACAATCCATTTAAACAGGTGTGTTTGCACAGTGGATAAATGGCTTTTACCCCAGTATGTGTGTATATATATATATATATATATATATATATATATATATATATATATATATATATATATATATATTTATATAGCTCTCTATTCGCATGACAGATAGTAAGGATGTCAATAATATCTGAGGAAATCGCCATATTAATATGGTAAAATCTAGTACTTACTTGAAGTTGTCAGACTGTTAGAAAGGACATTAACCTCCTCCTTGATGTGCAGTCTAGGTGTGCAGCTCAAAAGTGTGTCTGCAACTGGAGGTTTAAAAACAGCTGAGTAGAGAAAACCCCACCTATACTGGGCGGGAGATGTGTACTGCTAATCTATTGTATAGTGCACTAGGGGGACGGACACAGTTCAGCATCATCAGCTACCTCAGCTGAACAGTGTCAGCAGAGGGAATGATGAGGGAATGTACAGCCCTAAATATAAATATAATATGATATAAGTATCAGAAGGTAAGTTGATGGACAGAGTACATCAACACATACAATAGTCAATGTGCGAATGAGTATATATGCGTCTACATGCGTCTATGAGTATATGAGCGTCTACCTGAGCCCTCCTATCGTGCCAGAATTGAATCGTGGAGAAGAATTATAATCAACAAATATATATAAAATGGTATAGTAAGTAAGGTATGGAGAGGTAGCAATGGATTAACCTATATGGGGTTCGCTCAATGATATGACAATCCATTTAAACAAGTGTGTTTGCACAGTGGATAAATGGCTTTTACCCCAGTATGTATATATATATATATATATATATATATATATATATATATAACTCTCTATTCGCATGACAGACAGTAAGGATGTCAAAGATATCTGAGGAAATCACCATATTAATATGGTAAAGTCTAGTACTTATTTAAAGTTGTCAGACTGTTAGAAAGGGCATCAACCTCCTCCTAGATGTGCAGTCTAGGTGTGCAGCTCAAAAGTATGTCTGCAACTGGAGGTTTAAAAACAGCTGAGTAGAGAAAACCCCACCTATACTGGGCAGGGGATGTGTACTGCTAATCTATTGTATAGTGCACTAGGGGGACGGACACAGTTCGGCATCATCCGCTACCTCAGCTGAACAGTGTCAGCGGAGGGAATGATGATGCAGTGGGGGGTGGACGGGATTCGGCGTCACTAGCCCTCCAGCTGATCAGTGTCAGCAGAGGAGGTAATGTGCGCCGAAGGCTGTTCCCTCGGCACGGCGGTATCCAAAGCCAACTCGTCATAGGACGCGATGACGTCAGACATCGTGGCGCCGCCAACACGGGAAAGAGGGGCTCAGTAGAGGCCGGTCCAAAGAGCAGCCGCATCGTGCATGCGCGAGCGGCGGATCAGATGGATCGCCAAGAGCCCTATGTAAGGCCCCACTATACAGAGATGTGGGGTCTACCCGTGCCGGGGGACATATGCCAGTGAGAAAACATGAATGGACTTACCTTGGGGCAATAGATCCTGAGTGGAACGACATGTCACAGTAGAATAATTGATTGTACATAAAGGCAAACTGATGCTGCGGGCTAAGAAGAAGGGGGGGGGGAGGGGGCAACCGCATGTCAAGCAAAGTCCGCCCATGGATATGTCATGTCAAAATACATAAGACATACATAATTAAAGTAATAATTAAATATTAAATATTGTATGTCTTATGTATTTTGGCATGACATATCCATGGGCAGACTTTGCTTGACATGTGGTTGCCCCCTTTCCCCCCCCTCTCTTCTTAGCCCGTGTTTGACGCATCCAGGAGGCTCTAAGATCCCCCAGTATTATCACTACAGAAATTTCATCCAACCTTTGGCCCTTGGCTTTCACTATATAAGCCTATAGGTGGCTATATATATTTAAACACAATGCGTAACTGATGCTGTGGTGACTAGGATTTGGAGCACCATCTGTTAAGCTACCAAGTTACAGTCCGGCCTGGGATATGCACACATTTCTGTGAACGAGTAAGTCCTTTCTCTTCCTTATGATATATACAAATATACATATATTCCTCATTTTCCCAAGTTCTTATCATGATTGTTTGCCCTTATAAGCTCCTATGACCTACCATTTATAGCTATATGTATAATGTATACTGTATATGTGTACTAATGATTGGTATATTCTACCTATGTACCCCCCCAGATCATACAATATCCTTACAGGAAACCCCTGAAGAAGGAATTGCATTTTTTTATCCGAAACATGTTGGGTTCTCAAGTACCACGTATATGCATGTTTTCCTTGATTAAAACACTCATGTATATAGTCTAGATATTTTGTATGAACTGTTCACTGTTTTAAATATTTCTTTTGTATATTTCTAATAAAGTATATTTTTTATTACTTCTGGGTAGGGATGAGCTGAACACCCCCCGGTTCGGTTCGCACCAGAACCTGCGAACAGACCGAAAGTTCGCACGAACGTTAGAACCCCATTGACGTCTATGGGACTCGAACGTTCAAAATCAAAAGTGCTCATTTTAAAGGCTAATTTGCATGGTATTGGCCTAAAAAGGGTTTGGGGACCCGGGTCCTACCCCAGGGGACATGTATCAATGCAAAAAAAACTTTTAAAAACGGCCGTTTTTTCGGGAGCAGTGATTTTAATGATGCTTAAAGTAAAAAAAAAAAGTGAAATATTCCTTTAAATATCGTACCTGAGGGGTGTCTATAGTATGCCTGTAAAGTGACGCGTGTTTCCCGTGTTTAGAACAGTCCCTGCACCAAATGTCATTTTTAAAGGAAAAAATCTCATTTAAAACTGCTTGCGGGTTTAATGTAATGTCGGGTCCTGGCAATATGGATGAAAATCAGTGAGACAAACGGCATGGGTACCCCCCAGTCCATTACCAGGCCCTTTGGGTCTTGTATGGATATTAAGGGGAACCCCGCACCCAAATTAAAATAAGGAAAGGTGTGGGGCCACCAGGCCCTATATACTCTGAACAGCAGTATACAGGCTGTAGGTTTGTTGTTAAGTAGAATCTCTTTGTAATTTTGAACGGGTACATTTTTAACGTGTTTAGCTCCAGCCAAAAAATCTTTTTTAAGCTTTTTGGAAAACATAGGGAAGGGTTATCACCCCTGTGACATTTGTTTTGCTGTCTTTCCTCCTCTTCAGAAGATTTCACCTCACTTTTTGTCCCAATGGATTGGAAAGCATCAGTGGAAAGGAGAAATGTTTTTCCCATATTAACTCTTACAGGAGAGAATTTCCCTTCCTAGGGGTAGATTTCACTTCCTGTTGTCTCCTTCCGTTTGCAAGTAGGAGTCGTTTGTAAGTTAGTTGTTTGAAAGTAGGGTCCTGCCCTATATACTCAACAGAAATTTGGGCCTTAGGTGTTGCTGTGGCCACAACACTGTAAGCCCTCACAGGGCTCTGCTGTGAAATATTAGATCAAGAATTGTAATTACATGCCCCTGTTGAACAGGAGCTGAAAAATTAGGCCTTAGGCACTGGTGCTGGTGCCACAACACTGCAACCCCTCACAGACACTCTAGTTGGAATGCAGGAACGAGCCCTGCTGCAAAGTATTGCATCAAAAATTGTAATTACACGCCCCTGTTAAACAAGGGCTGAAAAATTGGGCCTTAGGCACTGGTGCTGGTGCCACAACACTGCAACCCCTCACAGACACTCTAGTTGGAATGCAGGAACGAGCCCTGCTGCAAAGTATTACATCAAAAATCGTAATTACACGCCCCTGTTAAACAGGGGCTGAAAAATTGTGCCTTAGGCACTGGTGGTGGCACCCAGAACCAAAAATGTTCTTACAAGCTATCAGCGTGATGATTGAGGAGGAAGAGGATAATTACTCAGGGATAGTCACTCAGCATCAGCATAGGCAGTCTTTGAAGGGATCTGAGATTTAAAAAAAAATTATTCGGTTACATCAGCATCAGGTGCTTGGTAGCTGGTGGTGATCCAAGACTCATTCATTTTTATGAAGGTCAGTCGATCGACCGAGTCAGTGGACAGACGCACCCTGTGATCGGTTACCACGCCTCCAGCAGCACTGAATGTGCGTTCCGAAAGAACGCTGGATGCAGGACAGGCCAGTAGCTCAATTGCATACTGTGCAAGCTCTGGCCAGTGATCCATCCTCAAGACCCAGTAACCCAGAGGATTTTCGGTGGGAAAGGTGTCCAAGTCTGATCTTGCCCCTAGGTATTCCTGCACCATGTAAAACAGACGCTGGCGATGGTTGCTGGAACCGATCATACCTTGGGGCTGCGGACCAAAAAATTGTCTGAACGCATCGGTCAGACGGCCACCTTCTCCACCGCTCCTTCTTTGACTGACCGAAGCCTCAGCAACACGTTGTCCAGAAACAGGAGTTTGTAACCTCCCAGTCTCTGGGAACGCGTTGCACAGACCTTTCTGCAAGGCCTCCCGAAGATGTTTCATCCTCTGCTCCCTCTGCGATGGCAAGATAAGGTCCGCAACCTTACCCTTGTAACGTGGATCAAGGAGGGTTGCCAGCCAGTATTGGTCCTTCTCCTTGATACCACGAATACGAGGATCCTTACGCAGGCTTTGCAGGATCAGGGAGGCCATGCAGCGTAGGTTTGCTGAGGCATTCGGTCCGGAGTCCTCTGGGTCACTAAGGACGACATGGTCCGCAGCCACCTCCTCCCAGCCACGTACAAGTCCATGTGTTTCTTGGGACTGATCCCTTAAAGACTGCTGCTGATGCTGAGTGCCAGGCTCCACCTCCATACTGACACAATCTTCCTCCTCCTCCTCCTCCTCTTCCTCCTCGTCCTCTTCCTGTGTGATCGGCGGGCACGCAGGAACACTGTCTGGATAAAGGGGGCCTTGAGAGCTAAGGAAGTCCTCCTCTTCCTGCCTCTGTTCTGCCTCAAGTGCCCTGTCCATTATTCCATGCAGCGTGTGCTCCAACAGGTGGACAAGGGGGACAGTGTCACTGATGCATGCACTGTCACTGCTCACCATCCTCGTGGCCTCCTCAAATGGTGACAGGACAGTGCATGCATCCCTGATCATGGCCCACTGGCGTGGGGAAAAAACCAAGCTCCCCTGACCCTGTCCTGGTGCCATAGTCGCACAGGTACTCATTGATGGCCCTCTGCTGCGTGTGCAGCCGCTGCAGCATGGCCAACGTTGAGTTCCACCTGGTGGGCATGTCACAGATTAGGCGGTTCTTGAGCAGGTTAAACTCCTTTTGGAGGTCCGTCAGCCGAGCACTGGTATTATATGACCGGCGGAAATGCACACAGACTTTCCTGGACTGCCTCAGGACATCCTGTAAGCCCGGGTACCTGCCCAAGAACCGCTGCACCACCAAGTTAAGGACGTGAGCCAAACAGGGCACATGGGTCATTTGTCCCTGTCGGAGGGCAGAGAGGAGGTTGGTGCCATTGTCGCAAACCACCATTCCTGCCTTAAGTTGGCGTGGCGTCAACCACCTCTGAACCTGCCCCTGCAGAGCTGACAGAACCTCTGCCCCAGTGTGGCTCCTGTCCCCCAAGCACACCAGCTCAAGCACCGCATGGCATCTTTTGGCCTGCGTACTTGCGTAGCCCCTTGAATGACTACGGAGCACCGCTGGTTCCGAGGAAGAGGCCATGGAGGAAGAAGAAGAGGAGGGGTGGAGGAGAGAGGTGTGTCACAATCATTAGCATTTTGGAGGCATGGTGGCGGAACAACCTCCAACACTACTGCACCTTGTCCTGCATCCTTCCCAGCTGCCAGCAGAGTCACCCAATGCGCCGTGAAACTTAGGTAACGTCCCTGTCCATGCCTGCTGGACCATGAGTCAGCGGTAATATGCACCTTACCGCTGACCGCACTGTCCAGCGAGGCATGGACATTGCCTTCCACATGCTGGTAGAGAGCCGGAATTGCCTTCCGTGAGAAAAAGTGGCGTTTGGGTACCTGCCACTGAGGAACCGCACATTCCACAAACTCACGGAAGGGGGCAGAGTCTACCAACTGAAAAGGCAGCAGTTGAAGTGCTAGCAATTTTGCCAAGCTAGCATTCAACTGTTGGGCATGTGGATGGCTGGGAGCAAACTTCTTTCGGTGGTGCAGCAGCTGGGGCAGGGAAATTTGCCTGGTACAATCTGACGTCGGTGTACCAAAATCAGATTGCCCACAAGTACGTGGCTGTGACACACCTAATTCTACACCTTCATTCCTCTCAGTGCAGGTCTCAGAGAGGACTGAAGGTCTAGTGGGGTTGGAAATCTCAGCTGATGAGGAGCAAGCAGAGGTCCTCTTTGTTCTTTGGTGTGGGTCTTTTAGATACGCTACCCAACGAACTGCATGGCAGGTCAACATATGTCTGGTCAAGCATGTGGTACCCAAGCGGGAGATGTTTTGGCCACGCGAGATACGCTTGAGACATATGTTGCAAATAGCAGCGGTGCGATCTGATGCACTCGTCTCAAAAAAGGCCCACACCAAAGAACTTTTTGAATAACGCGCAGAGACTGCAGCGCCCTGCACATGTGGAGCTTTGGGGTGTGATGCAGTCAATGTGCTGCCCTTAGGCTGGCCCCTGGAGGGCATCCTGCCTCGTTGGTGATGTGCTGCCTCCTCCTCCTCCTCCTCCTCTCTCCTATCAGGCACCCACGTTGAGTCAGTGACCTCATCATCCCCTCCCTCCTCATCACTGGAGCAAACCTGGCAGTATGCTGCAGCAGGGGGAGCATGACTGCCAGATTGCTGTCCTTCTTGGGCACCCCCTCTGTCCGTGCTCGTGTTACTGCCTTCATCGAGCTCAGTATCATCATCAGAGCCTTCCAAACGCTGGGCATCCTCCTGGAGCATGTACCCAACACTGTGGTCAAACAGTTCGAGGGACTCCTCAGGAGGACATGGTGGGGCTAGGGAAGGAGTCACTGATGACATTGAGCCAAGGGAAGAGGCCGCTGCTTTGCCAGACAAAGTACCCTGGGCATGGGTGAGAGAGGATGAGGAGGATGAGGACGGCTTGGTCATCCACTCGACCAAGTCTTCCGCATGTTGCGGCTCAACATGGCCAGCTGCCGAAAAAAAGGCCAAGCGTGTCCCATGGCCAGGTGCTGATGAGGATGCACCGTCTCCACGACCAGCACTAGACACAGAGCCTGCTTGCCCTCTCTTATTGGCTTGTGACTGTCTGCCTCTCCTTCTTGGCCTTCCAGACATACTAATGGCCTGTAGCTGCACTAAGCTGGGATATATATATATATATATATATATATATATATATGTACTGATACTGCAGCTAGCAAAATCAACTGCCTGCCTGTAGTATGAGAACACCACCAACCTTCTACAGGTAGCTTTAGCTGAACACTGTGAGGTGGACGAACCCCACTAACTTGTAGGTTTAGCTGAACACTGTGAGCAGGGCGCACCCCACTAACTTGTAGGTTTAGCAGAACACTGTGAGCAGGACGCACTGCACTAACTGTAAATAGTCTAGCTGCCTGACTGTGGTACTAATAGGATCAAAAGAACACCAGCAATTTTCTTTAAAATACTGTAACAAGACAAGCCTGCCTGTCAGTAAGAAGATAACAGGAACGGATCTAGCTGAACACTGTGAGCAGGACGCACCCCACTAGCTTGTAGGTTTAGCTGAACACTGTGAGGTGGACGCACCCCACTAACTTGTAGGTTTAGCTGATCACTGTGAGCAGGACGCACCCCACTAACTTGTAGGTTTAGCAGAACACTGTGAGCAGGACGCACTGCACTAACTGTAAATAGTCTAGCTGCCTGACTGTGGTACTAATAGGATCAAAAGAACACCAGCAATTTTCTTTAAAATACTGTAACAAGACAAGCCTGCCTGTCAGTAAGAAGATAACAGGAACGGATCTAGCTGAACACTGTGAGCAGGACGCACCCCACTAGCTTGTAGGTTTAGCTGAACACTGTGAGGTGGACGCACCCCACTAACTTGTAGGTTTAGCTGAACACTGTGAGCAGGACGCACCCCACTAACTTGTAGGTTTAGCAGAACACTGTGAGCAGGACGCACTGCACTAACTGTAAATAGTCTAGCTGCCTGACTGTGGTACTAATAGGATCAAAAGAACACCAGCAATTTTCTTCAGGTAGCTGTATTTACTGTAACAAGACAAGCCTGCCTGTCAGTAAGAAGATAACAGGAACGGATCTAGCTGAACACTGTGAGCAGGACGCACCCCACTAGCTTGTAGGTTTAGCTGAACACTGTGAGGTGGACGCACCCCACTAACTTGTAGGTTTAGCTGAACACTGTGAGCAGGACGCACCCCACTAACTTGTAGGTTTAGCAGAACACTGTGAGCAGGACGCACTGCACTAACTGTAAATAGTCTAGCTGCCTGACTGTGGTACTAATAGGATCAAAAGAACACCAGCAATTTTCTTCAGGTAGCTGTATTTACTGTAACAAGACAAGCCTGCCTGTCAGTAAGAAGATAACAGAAACGGATCTAGCTGAACACTGTGAGCAGGACGCACCCCACTAGCTTGTAGGTTTAGCTGAACACTGTGAGGTGGACGCACCCCACTAACTTGTAGGTTTAGCTGAACACTGTGAGCAGGACGCACCCCACTAACTTGTAGGTTTAGCAGAACACTGTGAGCAGGACGCACTGCACTAACTGTAAATAGTCTAGCTGCCTGACTGTGGTACTAATAGGATCAAAAGAACACCAGCAATTTTCTTCAGGTAGCTGTATTTGCTGTAACAAGACAAGCCTGCCTGTCAGTAAGAAGATAACAGAAACGGATCTAGCTGAACACTGTGAGCAGGACGCACCCCACTAGCTTGTAGGTTTAGCTGAACACTGTGAGGTGGACGCACCCCACTAACTTGTAGGTTTAGCTGAACACTGTGAGCAGGACGCACCCCACTAACTTGTAGGTTTAGCAGAACACTGTGAGCAGGACGCACTGCACTAACTGTAAATAGTCTAGCTGCCTGACTGTGGTACTAATAGGATCAAAAGAACACCAGCAATTTTCTTCAGGTAGCTGTATTTGCTGTAACAAGACAAGCCTGCCTGTCAGTAAGAAGATAACAGAAACGGATCTAGCTGAACACTGTGAGCAGGACGCACCCCACTAGCTTGTAGGTTTAGCTGAACACTGTGAGGTGGACGCACCCCACTAACTTGTAGGTTTAGCTGAACACTGTGAGCAGGACGCACCCCACTAACTTGTAGGTTTAGCAGAACACTGTGAGCAGGACGCACTGCACTAACTGTAAATAGTCTAGCTGCCTGACTGTGGTACTAATAGGATCAAAAGAACACCAGCAATTTTCTTCAGGTAGCTGTATTTACTGTAACAAGACAAGCCTGCCTGTCAGTAAGAAGATAACAGGAACGGATCTAGCTGAACACTGTGAGCAGGACGCACCCCACTAGCTTGTAGGTTTAGCTGAACACTGTGAGGTGGATGCACCCCACTAACTTGTAGGTTTAGCTGAACACTGTGAGCAGGACGCACCCCACTAACTTGTAGGTTTAGCAGAACACTGTGAGCAGGACGCACTGCACTAACTGTAAATAGTCTAGCTGCCTGACTGTGGTACTAATAGGATCAAAAGAACACCAGCAATTTTCTTCAGGTAGCTGTATTTACTGTAACAAGACAAGCCTGCCTGTCAGTAAGAAGATAACAGGAACGGATCTAGCTGAACACTGTGAGCAGGACGCACCCCACTAGCTTGTAGGTTTAGCTGAACACTGTGAGGTGGACGCACCCCACTAACTTGTAGGTTTAGCTGAACACTGTGAGCAGGACGCACCCCACTAACTTGTAGGTTTAGCAGAACACTGTGAGCAGGACGCACTGCACTAACTGTAAATAGTCTAGCTGCCTGACTGTGGTACTAATAGGATCAAAAGAACACCAGCAATTTTCTTCAGGTAGCTGTATTTACTGTAACAAGACAAGCCTGCCTGTCAGTAAGAAGATAACAGAAACGGATCTAGCTGAACACTGTGAGCAGGACGCACCCCACTAGCTTGTAGGTTTAGCTGAACACTGTGAGGTGGACGCACCCCACTAACTTGTAGGTTTAGCTGAACACTGTGAGCAGGACGCACCCCACTAACTTGTAGGTTTAGCAGAACACTGTGAGCAGGACGCACTGCACTAACTGTAAATAGTCTAGCTGCCTGACTGTGGTACTAATAGGATCAAAAGAACACCAGCAATTTTCTTCAGGTAGCTGTATTTACTGTAACAAGACAAGCCTGCCTGTTAGTAAGAAGATAACAGAAACGGATCTAGCTGAACACTGTGAGCAGGACGCACCCCACTAGCTTGTAGGTTTAGCTGAACACTGTGAGGTGGACGCACCCCACTAACTTGTAGGTTTAGCTGAACACTGTGAGCAGGACGCACCCCACTTACTTGTAGGTTTAGCAGAACACTGTGGGCAGGACGCACTGCACTAGCTGTAAATAGTCTAGCTGCCTGACTGTGGTACTAATAGGATCAAAAGAACACCAGTAATTTTCTTTAAAATACTGTAACAAGACAAGCCTGCCTGTCAGTAAGAAGATAACAGGAACGGATCTAGCTGAACACTGTGAGCAGGACGCACTGCACTAAATGTAAATAGTCTAGCTGCCTGACTGTGGTACTAATAGGATCAAAAGAACACCAGTAATTTTCTTCAAAATACTGTAACAAGACAAGCCTGCCTGTCAGTAGGAATATAACAGGAACGGATCTAGCTGAACACTGTGAGCAGGACGCACTGCACTAAATGTAAATAGTCTAGAAGATAACAGGAACGGATCTAGCTAAACTGAATACAGTGTGTATATATATATATATGCAACACCTGGGATGCATATATATACACAATACACTTTAAGTGCAGCTAACTGACTGACTGTCCTGCCTAATTTAGCTAACTCAAATGAAATGACACTGTCTCTCTCTCTCTCTAAGCACACCGGAACACACTGCACAGGGCCGCCGTGCAGGCGGCCTTATATAGTGTGGGGCGTGTACTAAATCCCCTGAGCCATAATTGGCCAAAGCCTCCTTGGCTTTGGCCAATTATGGCTCTCTGTTAAGGCGGCGCTGTGATTGGCCAAGCATGCGGGTCATAGTGCATGCTTGGCCAATCATCAGCAAGCAATGCACTGCAATGCCGCAGTGAATTATGGGCCGTGACGCGCCACACGAATTTGGCGCGAACGGCCCATATCGTTCGCAATTCGGCGAACAATCGAACAGCCGATGTTCGAGTCGAACATGGGTTCGACTCGAACGCAAAGCTCATCCCTACTTCTGGGTACCTGCATTACCAATCATATTATCCCTTTCAACCCCCCCCTCTTCCCTCGTTACTCCTTAGGTAATTTACTTCCACTCTCCCCCTCACCCGTACAATCCCAAGGTCTCTTTTGTTCATCTTTCCAAAAATTATTGTCGGGATGTGGTGAAGTGGGTATTCACTTACCTGTATACCTCATGTTTGGCAGGGTACCAATTTTTTAAAAATTAAACTTTTTGCACAGGGTTTAACACTGTAATTAACCCTTTATGCTCCAGAAGAAGCGTTATCTGTCAACGCGAAACGTGTTGAGCACAGCACTGTCCGCCTAGTGTGAGGCGACGTCCCCCTCCACAGAGATAGCCCCCCCTATATTATTTGTTCTTGATGATTGTATTTGTTTCATTACATATGTGCAAGTGTCAATACTTTGGAGGCTCCCTACCTGTATACAGGGGGTGTGTATGCTCACAAACTAGTTTGGGTTAATACTATCTAATGGTTTTATTTTTTTTTTTATAATTTTCCAATAAAAGACAATATTTACATATACATACAATTTTGTATGTTCAATACGGTGCCAAAAAAATTTTTTTCTGTGGTCTCTATTTTGTTCTGTATTTAATGCAGGTGTGAGAGTGCAGGCCCTAAGGCTGATACACAGACCAGAGGTAAGCAGACAGACAGGGTATGAAAGTATTACTGAAGATTCATGACAGTACCCCCTTCTTACGAGGCCCCCCCTCCCCCGCTTGGGATAAGGCTTGGAGGGAAACTTCAAATGGAACTTCCTCAGAAGACAAGGCATGAAGATTTAAGATGCAGGAATCCAAGATCTCTCTTCAGGACCAAAACTATTTCAATAGACGAGATATTGAAGAACACCTTTACAGAAGTGAGAATCCAAAATTTGACTAATCTCGTACCCTTGATCATCCTCAGAGACTGGAGCCAAGGTAGGGAAAGGACAGGACAACTTATTGAGAACTAAAGGTTTTAGAAGGGATACATGAAAGGAGTTTGAGATCCTGAGGCTTTTAGGGATCTGGAGTTTAAAACAAACAGGATTCAGCTTTGAAATTATATTGTAAGGATCAATGAATCTCAGGGCAAATTTCAGAGAAGGAACCCGGAGTTTGATGTGGAAAGCCAGATTTTGTCTCGTGGCTGTAGAGGAGGCGGCTTACACCTGCGGCGATCAGCAAAACCCTTGAATTTGTTGGCAGCTGTCTGGAGGGAATCATGAACATCAACCCACATGAAATTGAATGATTTGTGAATGGTAGCCAAGGCTGGGATACCGGGAGAATAGGCAATAGGAAGAGGGAGCTGAGAATGTCTTCCATAAACTGTGACAAAGGGTGTCCTCTGAGAACTGACGTTAACATGATTATTGTGAGAGAACTCTGTACACGGGAGTAATGATGTCCAATCATCGTGATTAACTGAGACCAAGATACGGAGAAAGACCTCTAACTCCTGGTTAACCCTTTCAGTCTGAACATTGGATTGAGGATGGTAAGAAGAGGTAAAATCCAAAGTAATGTTGAGGGATTTGAAAAAGGCTCTCCAAAAGTAAAATGAACACCCCTGCTGGAAACAACATGGGAAGGAACTCCATGGAGGCGGAAAATCTCTCAAACAAAAATGGGAACCAAGGCAGAAGCAGAAGGGAGACCAGGAAGAGGAACAAAATGGGCCATCTTGGAGAATCAATCAATTACCACCCAAATGTCTGTATTCTTCGCAGAAGGTGGACGATCAGTGATAAAGTCTATGGCAATATGAGACCAGGGCTCTTTAGGAATGAGTGAAGGCATGAGAAGACCAGCAGGGGCTTGTATGGAGCATTTAGACTGGGCACAGACATGACAAGCCTTAATGTAGTCTTTAACATCAGAACGAAGAGTAGGCCACCAGTAGTGTCGGCTAATGAGGAAGAAAGATCGGAGGACCTGGCATGACCTGCCACCTTGGAACCATGACCCCAATGAAGGATTTTTATTCTTAACTTGGTGGAACAAAGGTTATGCCAGGAGGAATTTTTGAGTCCAGGGTAGAAAGGGCAAGAATACATGAGGTAGGAATGATCAACTCAGGTTCGGAGGTGGGCTCCTCATCCTGAATGTCAAAAGACCTAGAGAGTGCATCAGCCCGACTGTTGCAGGAACCAGGTTTGTACGTACTAGGAGAATTGAAACAGGGAAAGAAAAGACTCCACCTGGCCTGTCTAAGATTCAGTCGTTGGCATTCTTTAAGTACTGCAGGTTTTTATGGTCAGTGAAAATTGTTATGGAGTGCAGGGAACCCTCCAAGAGATGACGCCACTCCTCCAATGCCAATTTAATCGCAAGAAGTTCCCGATCACCAATAGCATAATTTTTCTCTGCCTGAGAATTTTTTTGGGTGAAAAACGCACATGTTTGACGTTTTTCCCCAAAGGATTGAAGAAGCACAGCTCCCAACCCAGTCAAGGAAGCGTCCACTTTAATAAAGAATGGATCCCCAGGGTTAGATCGCCTCAACAAAGGTCCAGAAACAAAGGCCTGTTTCAAGTCATGAAAGGCAGAGACAGCTTCAGGAGGCCACTCCTTCTCATTCGCACCCGTCTTGGTCAAGGCGATAATAGGAGCAGCAATGGAAGAGTAATTCCTAATGAACTGCCTGTAATAATTAGTAAACCCAAGAGAGTGCTGTGTGGCCTTGAGGCTTGCAGGAAGAGGCCAGTTGGTAATGGTTGAGACCTTTCCAGGATCCATACGAAGACCCAAGCTAGAGACAAAGTATCCCAAAAACAGAACCTCGGAACATTCGAAAGAACATTTACCAGCTTGGCATACAGATATTTTCTCTAAGGTGCTGAAGTACAATCCAGATATGGTTTCTGTTAACAAGCAAATTTTCTGAAAATATGAGAATGTCATCCAGATAGATGACAACAAATTGATAAAGCAGATCCCTGAAGATCTTGTTGACAAAGTTTTGGAACACAGCTGGGGCATTACACAGACCAAAGGGCATATCCGAGTATTCATAAAGCCCATCTCTAGTGTTAAATGCCGTTTTCCATTCATCACCCCTCAGTATCCGGATCGGATTGTATGTCCCCCTGAGATCCAACTTAGTGAAAATGGAGGCACCTTTCAATCTGTCGAACAGTTCCAGGATTAAGGGTAAGGAGTATCAGTTTTTGATTGTCAGAGCATTTAGGCCTCAATAGTTAATGCAGGGTCTTAAGGTCCCATCCTTCTTGGCTACAAAAAGAACCCTGCTCCTGCCAAGATCTCCCAATAGTCCAATCAATGTGTGGAGAATGGAGCTGTAACCAAGAAAGGCCCAATACAATGGAGGTTGAGGCTTTAGGTAGCACGAGAAAGGATATCCACTCCTGGTGGAGTACCCCTATAGACATCTTGACAGGGATGGTCTGGAAGTGGATGCGTCCCCCAGGAAGAACAGTGCCATCAATTGCTGAGACCACCAGCAGAGTGGTGAGGGGTGAAAGTGAAATTTTCATGGAAGACACAGTTCCCAAGTCCATGAAATTGCCAGCGGCTCTGGAATCCAGGTATGCCGCAACCGCATGAGTGGAAGAGCATGGAAAGAAGGATACAGGATGATGAAGGTGATTTTCCTGGGTCCAATACGCCACCTTCCAGATGTATTAGACCCAAGTTTCCTGGGCGGAGAGAGCAGGTGTACCGAAAATTACCTTGGCCCCCACAGTAGAAACACAGGCCCAGAGTTATGCACCTAACACACTCTTCAGTCCAGTCCAGCTGCATGGGTTCCACAGCTGGTGAGGAATGTTCCACGCATTGAAGAGAGGGGAGCTCGAGCTGGCTAAGGACCATAGAGTACTGTCGCCTTTTCTCTAGGGTCCTCTAGGTTCTCTAGGGCGAATATCGATCTGTTGGCAGAGGGAGATGACATCATCCAGACCTGAGGGAATGGTTCTTCCTGCCAACTCATCCTTCACTCTGTCAGAGAGGCCTTGTAAAAATTTTGCAACTAAGGTCTCATTATTCCAGCTCAGCAGTTAAAAATGCGAAAGTGAAGGGCATAGCCCACCGAAGAAGACTCTTGGCAGAGATGTAAAAGGGCACTGGCCGCGGAAGAGACCTGTTTCCTCGAAAATATTCCAAAAGAGTTTCAGGAAGTTAGACAAGCTGGAAACAACTGGATCATTCTTCTCCCACAGAGGAGCAGCCCAGGCTAAAGATTTGTTGGTCAGGAGGGAGATAATATAGGCTACTCTTGCTCAATCAGAGGAAAGGTTTTGAGGCTGGAGCTCAAAATGGATGGTGCACTGACTAAGGAACCCCCTGCAGGCTTTGGAATCACCAGAGAAACGATAAAGAGCTGGTAGATGCAACAAATTTGTGGTAGGGACCGAAGCGGAGTAGGTACAACCGCTGGCTGTGATTGAGGTTGTTGAACCTGGGTTTCAAAAGAGGCCTGAAGCTGTTCAAAGCAGGAGGCCAAACCTTGCAGGAATTGCATCACTTGGGTTTGATTAGACTTCTGTGTCTCGAGTCTGCGAACTACGCCCTGTAGCTGATCAACGCCAGGTAGCGGCACATCAGCCGGGTCCATGGCCCGAGCAAACTGTCATGTCATCTGAGGCCAGGTGACAGATGCACACAATTGGGGTAAAGAGTGCACCACTAAGGTAGTGGATCCTACAGCTGACTGCTGCGGATGGAGCTCTGAGTGGTTCAGGAAAGCGGGTCCTCTGGAACACCAACATGGATCTCACTGGGAGCTAGAGTATGAAATTCCCCAGAGCGCGGAGTCTAAGAGCCAGCAGGTGTTCACCAGGGCCCCTGATAGGGGGGAATGGACTTTGCTGTAGCTGGCTCCAGGTCGCAGCCCCCAGGGTCTCCCAGATCACGCTCACGGTAGGCTACTGTAGGGTAGAGAAGAAGTAGCAGACCGGGACAACAAGGGATAGTCAGGAGATAGGCCAAAAGGTCGGGGCAATGAGTGGACAAAGATAGTCAAAAAATACGCCAAGGTCAGGGTATGAAGCAGACAGGGATAGTCAAGAACAAGCCAAGTTCAGTAAACAGAATCAGATGTAGAGCACGCGGCAAGACAACACAGGAAGCCAAACACACAATATTGCTCAGGCAAGGCAGGCTTGGACAGCACGGTGTTAAATAGAGTATCCTGTAGAGGCTAGGGTGGAGCCACGCTGAGGGAAGATTACTTAACCATGCAGGTGTGAGAGTGCAAGCCCTAAGGTTGATACACAGACCAGAGGTAAGCAGACAGACAGGGCATGAAAGTATTACTGCGGATTCATGACAGCATGGTTATCACTCTGGACCCCTGAGATGTGATTGCTTCTCAGGCTCTTTAATGTTGTTTTTTTTTGTTAGCTTTTGAGATGTTATGTCCTTATGGTATTTAGATTTCTCTCATATAATGTGAAAGATTTGAACTTTATTAAGATAAGATAGTTGGCCCTAAAAGAGTTCAAACTCTCAGAAGCAGATGTGGTCCTAGTCCAGGAGATGCACTTTCATGCTGGGGGTTCACTAAAATTTGCATCCAAATATTTTCCCACCTCCTACCAAGCTTCTGATCCTTCAGAGAAAGCTAAGGTGGCAATTCTCATTAGGAAATCCTGCTCCTTGTGGGTTAAAAACACATATATTGACCCCCATGGAAGGTTCATCATCCTAGTCTGTCATTAGATTTCCTCCTTCTATACCCTGGTAAACGTATACGCTTCTAACTCAGGGCAAATTAAATTTCTTAACAAGGTCCCTGAGTCTGCCCAATTTTACTCTCAACCGTTTATGATGGTTCCAGGGCACCCCATCATGAAGAGTTCTTTCCCAGGCCACTTCTTTCCATAAATGCATCAGATCCCACCATTTGTTTGACTCCTGGAGAATTAAACACCCTATACAGAGGAAATGTACTTTTTACTCTGTGGCTGATAATGTGTACTCCAGGTTAGATAATTTCTTTATCTGAGCTCTATTTATTGCCCATACTGTAGATTCCAATCTCTCCTCTATTACATGGTCTGATTACGCCCCTATTTATTTAGATATCAATTTGTCGCCATCTTCCTCTAAAACCTGTCAATGGCGTCTTAATGATCACCTCCTCCAATCATCAGTCAATAGAGGAAAACTAGCTGTCGGAATTATTTCATCTAAATGTGGGCTCTGTGTAAGGGACAGCAACACTGTGGGAGGCACACAAGACCACAGTGGCTGGCCTTTGTAGAGTTACATCTTCATAATCAGTTAAAATCTTTGGCATTGAATAAGATTGTCAAACCTTTATTGTGGGCTAAGCAAAAATGTTATGAGTTCTCAAATAAACCCCACAGAATGCTGGTTAATAAGTTTTGCCCTCATCCTTTACACTCTTTTCCTGATCTCATTATCCAAGTGGATGGTACCCTGACCCACTGTCCTCATACTATAACCAAGGTCTTTGGAGCTTTTTATTGTAAGTTTTACAATTGTTTAACCCCTGAAAACAGTATTGCCAACCTACCAGATTGAGATTTACTGACACAACACCCAAAATCCACTGGCATAGCCAAGTTTCTACTGACATTTCCAAAAGCTACAAACAAGTACAATATGCACTTAGCAATGTGATTTAAGGTAGATATTAAGCAAAAAACATATTTCTTATATTATTTTTGATAAAGAAAGTAGTTGAGGAACAGGACTCAGGAGGGCAAGACATTAGAATGGGCAGGCACACACAGATTACAAATAAACAAATGACAGGGTTGATAAACAATACCAGTCCTAGCGCTCAAAGGATAAGAGGAATAAAGTGGAACTGAATCCACTATATATATACAAACTAAGCTGCTGTTATAAGTAGAAAAATAAATCAAATCAAAATATACTCTCTTAAAAAAGATAGTATTAGCAGCGCTAATGGTATTACTCAAAAACACTCCAAAGCTTGAGGGTAGGGATGAGCCGAACACCCCCCTGTTCGGTTCGCACCAGAACATGCGAACAGGAAAAAAGTTCGTTCGAACACGCGAACACCGTTAAAGTCTATGGGACACGAACATGAATAAACAAAAGTGATAATTTTAAAGGCTTATATGCAAGTTATTGTCATAATAAGTGTTTGGGGACCTGGGTCCTGCCCCAGGGGACATGGATCAATGCAAAAAAAAGTTTTAAAAACGGCCGTTTTTTCAGGAGCAGTGATTTTAATAATGCTTAAAGTCAAACAATAAAAGTGTAATATCCCTTTAAATTTCGTACCTGGGGGGTGTCTATAGTATGCCTGTAAAGGGGCGCATGTTTCCTGTGTTTAGAACAGTCTGACAGCAAAATGACATTTTGAAGGAAAAAACTCATTTAAAACTACCCGCGGCTATTGCATTGCCGACAATACACATAGAAGTTCATTGATAAAAACGGCATGGGAATTCCCCAAAGGGGAACCCCGAACCAAAATTTAAAAAAAAAATGACGTGGGAGTCCTCCTAAATTCCATACCAGGCCCTTCAGGTCTGGTATGGATATTAAGGGGAACCCCGGCCAAAATTAAAAAAAAAAAATGACGTGGGGTTCCCCCTAAATTCCATACCAGACCCTTCAGGTCTGGTATGGATTTTAAGGGGAACCCCGCGCCAAAAAAAAAAAAAAAAAACGGCATGGGGTCCCCCCAAAAATCCATACCAGACCCTTATCCGAGCACGCAACCTGGCAGGCCGCAGGAAAAGAGGGGGGGACGAGAGTGCGGCCCCCCCTCCCTCCTGAACCGTACCAGGCCACATGCCCTCAACATTGGGAGGGTGCTTTGGGGTAGCCCCCCAAAACACCTTGTCCCCATGTTGATGAGGACAAGGGCCTCATCCCCACAACCCTGGCCGGTGGTTGTGGGGGTCTGCGGGCGGGGGGCTTATCGGAATCTGGAAGCCCCCTTTAACAAGGTGACCCCCAGATCCCGGCCCCCCCCTGTGTGAAATGGTAAGGGGGTACATAAGTACCCCTACCATTTCACGAAAAAAGTGTCAAAAATGTTAAAAATGACAAGAGACAGTTTTTGACAATTCCTTTATTTAAATGCTTCTTCTTTCTTCTATCTTCCTGCATCTTCTGGTTCTTCTGGTTCTTCTGGCTCTTCTGGTTCTTCCTCCGGCGTTCTCGTCCAGCATCTCCTCCGCGGAGTCTTCTATCTTCTTCTCCTCGGGCCGCTCCGCACCCATGGCATGGGGGGGAGGCTCCCGCTCTTCTCTTCTTCTTTTCTTCTCTTCTTCTCTTCTTCATTTTCTTCTCCGGGCCACTCCGCAATCCATGCTGGCATGGAGGGAGGCTCCCGCTGTGTGACGGCGCTCCTCGTCTGACAGTTCTTAAATAACGGGGGGGGGGGGCCACCCGGTGACCCCGCCCCACTCTGACGCACGGTGACTTGACGGGACTTCCCTGTGACGTCACGGGGAATGCCACAGGGAAGTCCCGTCATGTCCCGTGTGTCAGAGGGGGGCGGGGTCACCGGTTGGCCCCGCCCCCCGTTATTTAAGAACTGTCAGACGAGGAGCGCCGTCACACAGCGGGAGCCTCCCTCCATGCCAGCATGGATTGCGGAGCGGCCCGGAGAAGAAAATGAAGAAGAGAAGAAGAGAAGAAAAGAAGAAGAGAAGAGCGGGAGCCTCCCCCCCATGCCATGGGTGCGGAGCGGCCCGAGGAGAAGAAGATAGAAGACGCCGGAGGAGATGCTGGACGAGAACGCCGGAGGAAGAACCAGAAGAGCCAGAAGAACCAGAAGAACCAGAAGATAAAGGAATATAGAAGAAAGAAGAAGCATTTAAATAAAGGAATTGTCAAAAACTGTCTCTTGTCATTTTTAACATTTTTGACACTTTTTTCGTGAAATGGTAGGGGTACTTATGTACCCCCTTACCATTTCACACAGGGGGGGGCCGGGATCTGGGGGTCACCTTGTTAAAGGGGGCTTCCAGATTCCGATAAGCCCCCCGCCCGCAGACCCCCACAACCACCGGCCAGGGTTGCCTGCTCGGATAAGGGTCTGGTATGGATTTTTGGGGGGGGCCCCACGCCGTTTTTTTTTTTTTTTTTGACGCGGGGTTCCCCTTAAAGTCCATACCAGACCTGAAGGGTCTGGTATGGAATTTAGGGGGAACCCCACGTCATTTTTTTTTAAATTTTGGCCGGGGTTCCCCTTAATATCCATATCAGACCTGAAGGGCCTGGTATGGAATTTAGAGGGACTCCCACGTCATTTTTTTTTTTTAATTTTGGTTCGGGGTTCCCCTTTGGGGAATTCCCATGCCGTTTTTATCAATGAACTTCTATGTGTATTGTCGGCAATGCAATAGCCGCGGGTAGTTTTAAATGAGTTTTTTCCTTCAAAATGTCATTTTGCTGTCAGACTGTTCTAAACACAGGAAACATGCGCCCCTTTACAGGCATACTATAGACACCCCCCAGGTACAAAATTTAAAGGGATATTACACTTTTATTGATTGACTTTAAGCATTATTAAAATCACTGCTCCTGAAAAAACGGCCGTTTTTAAAACTTTTTTTTGCATTGATCCATGTCCCCTGGGGCAGGACCCAGGTCCCCAAACACTTTTTATGACAATAACTTGCATATTAGCCTTTAAAATTAGCACTTTTGATTTCTCCCATAGACTTTTAAAGGGTGTTCCGCGGCATTCGAATTTGCCGCGAACACCCCAAATTGTTCGCTGTTCGGCGAACTTGCGAACAGCCAATGTTCGAGTCGAACATGAGTTCGACTCGAACTCGAAGCTCATCCCTACTTGAGGGTAATGTACTCACTGGTAATACAGTCTCAAATGAACAGGAATACATATAAATATAATATTAGTAATATAACAAAGAGTCCAATGAAATTATATGAAAACCAAAAAAGGTCCCTATGTGATCATTCAGAAAGTCACCAACAAAGATACATAATAAAATAGAGGTGGTATGAGAGACACCAGTGACAACTGCATAAATTCAAGATTTTCTTATTATCAGTTTATTGCATGCAGCAGACAGTTGAGCTCAGGGGTTAAATTCCTTCTGGAGTGCACTTATGGGTTAATACACCTTCACCACACCTCGTGAATGACCCCCTATGGTTATAAGCTTACCAAAGGTAAGACAAAAGCGAGCCTGTTATCTAATTTCTCCCTTGGATCAGCTCCTCCGCCGCCAGAGTCTCCCAGTTCTCCACAGTCATAGTAATATAATGTCATGGTAAACACATGTAAGGAAATAGAAGGGGAGGCTATCCATAGTGTAAAACAGTTTATTGAACAAAACCCACCAGGAACCCCCCTTACAATATGCGCTTACACAGTATAAAAGTTTAAAACAGCATTGACACAGTCAGCATCGGCTCACCGCTGATCGGAGCTCAAAGCGGCCCGCCTACTACGATGAGTCCCGGGATGACACTGGCTGACAACTTGTATTTAAACTGGTAATTTAGTGGTGATCCCGCTCAGTGGATATAGAAAACGTTTGGTTTAGAACTGCTGCCCCCCAAACACACACAGATTACATTGACTCTCACAGTGACACTGACAGCAGTGTGAAGCAGCACAGATCGTCAACACGATGCATCCCTTCCTGAGTCACAGTGGCAGTCTCTCTCCATGCCAGGTGGTCCCTTCAGTCCACTCCAGTCCAAACAGCACTGATAGTCCCGCTCCCGGCTTGCCTTGCTCCTGTCCCGCAGATCCACACACAAGGTTGCAGCCGCTGGGCTCCTCTACACCATGACACACAACATGTTCAGGAACTGCCTCCGCCAGACCTGCCCCCTGCTGGCACCTCCCAAACACACTGTAGCAGGCACTTGGAGGGTCTCGGTCAGCTCCAGAGTGAAACTGCGTATGCGCAGTTCCGAGCTGAGAGTCACAACCATATTTTTTACTGGCAGCCTTTTCCTGTCACTGGCATTTACTGGCAGGAGAAAAGTGCCTGTTTTTTAATGACTGCCAGTAAAAATACTGACGGTTGGCAACATTGCCTGAAAACTACTTCTGATTTAAGCAAGAGAACGTTGATATTTTTTTTAGAGACCTTTCTTTACCAAAATTATCCTCCTCTGACCTTGATAATCTTAATGTAGAAAGGGGTGATCCCTGATGCCACACATCTGAGGAATCCTATGAAGGTGGATAGAGTGGCAACCTCAGCCTCGACTCCGACCAGGCCACATACAAATGCATTTTGCTTTGCCCTCCTGGAGCTTAGGCATAGCTTATCCCCATGACTAAGCTCCAGGGGGTGGAGTGAAATGCATTGGGACCTGGTCGGAGTCCAAGCTGAGGTTGCCACTCTCCAACTCCATAGGATTCCTCAGATGTGCGACATCAGGGATCACCCCTTTTTTTTGAGCCACTGCAGGAGCCAGGACAGGCTCCATCCCCTGCCGGCACTCTCAGCAGCAGATGCATAGGTACCCGCATGTACACCCTTTATCCACCGTGCCTGAGCGGCACACGAAGAGTAAACAGGTCATAATGTTAATATAGCTGTTTCTCTTGAAAAGCTCACAAGAACAATTAAAGTTCTCCCATTTTTCAAATCCCCCAGTCCTGATGGCATCCCCTACTCTTATTACAAGACCTTACTGTCCATTCTTGCTCCATACATGCTAGACCTGTATAGTACTTTACGTCAGGGAAAAACCCTACATCCACATTTTATGCACTCATATATTTCAGTCATTTCTAAATCCGGGAAGGGCCCTTCCTTGCCTGATAATTACAGACTCATATCTCTGCTAAATTCAGATTTTATGATTTTTACAAAAATGTTGGCCTCTAGATTGTCTCAAATTATACCTAAATTAATTAATAAAGACCAAATGGGTTTTGTGCCATATAGACATGCTGGAAATAACACGAGGTGTACTTTAGACCTCATAGATCTTCTAAATAAATTTCCCCGTCCAGCCTTTATACTCTCATACCACAGCCCAAGTCCAGCAGTCTTATTTTCTGTCACCTCTGTGCCCTATGACCAATTGCACCAAGCAGGAATGTCCTTTATCCCCCTTGCTTTTTATTCTTTGTTTGGAACCCCTAGCTGAGGCCATACAAACTCATCCGAATATTCAAAGGGTCCTGACAGAGAGAATAAAAATTGTCTCTTCTTACAGACGACATCCTGTTAACATTAATCAATCCTCTCACATCCCTTCCCTCGCTATATGGCCTATTAACTTCCTTTGGGGCTATATAAGGTTTAAAGTTAACACTACAAAAACAGAGGCCTTGCCACTCCATACACCCCCTACCCTACTTGCTCAGCTCCAGCAAACATATCCATACCGGTGATGTTTCCAATCCCCCAAGTATTTGGGCATCCATTTAACCCCTTCCTATTCCACTCAGTATTCAGTTAACCACCTCCCACCCAGCCACTCCACATATACAGCCAGGTGGGCGCTTCCTCCTTCTGAGTGGACGTTCAGGAACGTCCCTCAGAAGGAGGGGGATCGTGCGCACATGCCTGTGCAGCTGCACGATCCCGATGCGCTCGTGTCACCCGGACACGGCGCATCTCCGATCGGTAGGAGGGCTCTGTGATTGGCCCTCCTGAACACATGACGGCTGTGTCCAATCAGAGTCATCATGTGACGATCAGCTCTCCTCTCCTCACACAGAAGTTGTCAGTGAGGAGAGGAGAGCAGATCGCTGCAGCCAGCCTGTGATCATGAGTATGAGCTGTTTTTTACAGCTTTTTACACACTGATCACTGGCACAGTGTCCCCAAACATGTAAACACAAAATGTATAATCACAATGTCCCCAAAATTGTGTCCCCAAAACACTGTTCCTACACACATGTCCCCACACAGTAAAAACACCTGTCCCCACATATGTAACACTAAAATCATATGTCCCAATGATCATCTGCACACATATGTCCGTGATCATCTGCACACATATATCCATGATCACCTGCGCACATCTGTACATGATCATCTGTGTACATATGTCCGTGATCACACAAACCAATTATTATACACGGGATTTTTTTTTACCAAAGACATGTAGCAGAATACATTTTGGCTTAAATTTATGACAAAATTAGATTTTATTGGATCTTTTTTAAAACAGAAAGTAGAAAATATATTTCTTTTCAAAATTTCCACTCTTTTTTTGCTTATATCGCAAAAAATAAAAAAATCATTTGTGAATAAATACCACCAAAAGAAAGCTTGATTTGTGTGAACAAAATGATGAAAATTTCATTTGGGTACAGTATTGCATGACCACGCAATTCTTATTGAAAGTGCAAGAGCGCTGAAAGCTGAAAATTGGCCTGAGAAGAAATGGGACGAAAGTGCCTATTATTGAAGTGGTTAATTACCCTCCATTATTCTAGGATATCACCCGCTCTCTCCACCAATGGGCCACTTACCCTATTTCCCTTCTTGGTAGAATAAGCATTCGAAACCTTGCCTGTTGCTATACCTATGGCTCAACTCAAGGCTCTCCATAGAGTATTCCTTAAGTTCATTTGGAATAATAAGCTCATTACATTGTGACCTCTGTGTTTTTTTTCTCTACAGGGGCATGGGGTGCTGCAAGCTCATGATATCATTAAATATTATTTAGCATTCCACCTTCGAGCCATCATCTCTTGGTCCAGCCATACAGCTCCCAACTGATGGTCTAAGATTGAAAGGGGCTCCCTGTACCCCATGCATCCAAGTTCTCTGGTATGGTCACAGTCCTTACGCAACAATTTTATTATGAGACGTATGTGTATTGCTCCAATGTTATTTACTATGACAAATTGGTTGAAAATGCTTCCAGAAATACTCTCTCTCTTCACTATGCCCTCCCTTATCTATAATTTTATTCAATCTGGCATTACCAGTCTTTCTTTTGGTCGCATGTTCCCATGGATGCAGGCTTCCCTTTTTCAACTCTATTACCTCGTACACCCCGCAACTCGTAGGCTGAAAAATGTGAAGAACTGTGGGGAAAATATCATATCCCTAACAATACATTTTACTTTTATTTGCATGTTAAACATTTTTTCCATTCCATGGCTGCATCCCTCCCTCTGGATAGACCCACTAATGCTGAATATTTGTGTGCACAAGGTCCTTATCAAATGCATTCATCACATTTAGCACATTTAGTGCTCCATTTTCCGCATTTGTCACAAAGCAACTCCTCTCACAGGGGACACACATCCCTATATGCGTAAATGGGCAAATTTACTTTAGCGACCTATCCCCCCACAGCTTTAGGAAAAGATCTAGACTTCTGCCTTTAAGTCTTCTAAGTGCATGGTGCAGAGAGAGACTGCTCTTAAAATATTGATGATCTGGTAAAGGGACCCAAGAGGTCATAAATTACCATGGCCCTTCCCTTTCCATACTGTGTTGGCACTGTGGTCTTGAAGTGGGCTCACACATTCATATATTCTGGCATTGTCCCCGAATACAGCCTTTTTGGACTGACATGGTGTTCTTTCTTCAAAAGTTGTTAGGTTTGTCTGTCCCACTGGATCCTGTCGATTACTTACTGCAGGGATCCTCAAACTACGGCCCTTCAGCTGTTGCGGAACTACATATCCCATGAGGCATTGTAAAACTCTGACATTCACAGACATGACTAGGCATGATGGGAATTGTCGTTCCTGAACAGCTGGAGGGCCATAGTTTGAAGACCCATGACTTACTGGGTCTTCCCTTCTCCGGTATTGCAAAACCCATCAAACAGTTGATTTCATATATCCTCCTGGCTGCCAAGAGAGCCATTCCTCTATATTGGTTGTCAAGTGACCCACTGTCTCAGCTTTGATTCTTACAACTTATAGCTGAAATCTGGAGAATGGAATACCTGAGTGCTACAGTTAATGATGCTATTCTGGGGGCGTGGCCTAACTCCGGACCAAGATGGATGCTTAGACCGGGCTCTCCAGCACACAGGAGCAGCTAAAATAAGCATCTGGATCCCACAGCGCATACCTAACCATGGTGAAGGGTGACCGGAGCTCCTCATCTACCCGGGAACCGAAGGACGCAAACCAGCAACAGGTTAGCAGCATCCCAGCGATGTTCCGAACGGCGCAGGGTGAAGGCCTCAAAGCCGCGGCCTCGCCTAAACATCCCGTCCTGCTCGGCGGCTCCAGCCCTGCCGCGGACGGCGCGATCGGCCCCTACAACCCTGAAACACAACCGGGTCCCCCAGCACAACATCAACCTCAAGCCCTATGCCTAGCAGACTTGCAAGCAGTGGCCCTGGACATAAAAGCAACCCTAGCAGCAGCAGTCACAGACCTAAAGACTGAAATACAGACTGTAGCAGCAAGGATGGGTTCAGTAGAGCAGGCCACAGCACGCCATGCAGAAGCTATCAAACAAGTACAGAAAAATTCAGACATGCATCTCTCTCATATCATTGAGATTCACCGTCACCTGGAGGACCTCGATAACAGGGGGAGAAGACATAACATTAGAATAAGAGGAGTCCCAGAATTAGCAGATCAAAACCCAATAGAACAGACTGCTGCTGCAATCTTTAATGATCTACTAGACAGACCCCCTGACTCTCCCATTGATTTTGAAAGAGCTCACAGAGCCCTCAGACCGAGAGGAAGGGACACTGACCCTCCAAGAGATATTATTTGCTGCTTGGTAAACTTCCCTCTGAAAGAAGCTATTCTAAAAAAAGCAAGGGAAAAAAACAGAGTCCTATTCAATGGAAATGAAATCAAGCTATTCCAAGACCTGTCAAATATTACACTACAGCAACGCAGAGCATTGCGTCCAATTCTTGATCAATTACGTACCAGAGGAATACCGTATAGATGGAAATTTCCATTCTGTCTATCAGCATCATGGAGAGGACACACAGCACTACTGCGCACACCCGACGATCTTCAATCCTTCTGTGACACATTAAATATCCCTTCAATCGATGTCCCAGAATGGTACAATTCATTCATGATAAACGACTCCTGGATTGAAGTAACCAACAACTATACTCCCAGAGCCCAAAGGAACCGAGATCGCCGTCGCAGATCGCCATCAGATCAACATAACAGAAGAAGACTAAACCAAGGAAGCCCTGGAATCTCACCACCCAGACGCAGGGACCGCATGGATCATCAGGATCATATGGACACCTGAACTTTATCTGTCTATAGCCGTGATGTCTATTATCCTCTGCCCAAATAGGCATCTTCAACTAAGCTATAATAATATGGGGATACAACCCCCAGAGGAAACAGAAACAAGAAGATTAACAGACTTCTATCCAAACACAGAGAACCAAGTTTTCAGTTAAAAGAGAAAAAGGAAAAAAAAAAAAAGAGAAAAGAAAAAAAAAAGGTTGACTGTTAACTTTTATTTATCCCCAGTTTTTTCTTTTTTCTCCTACCCATTTACATTTATGATACATACCTAAGTCAAGGCAAGTATACCATCCTCTAAAAATACTCGAAAATGTAAAACTACTTTGGAAAAAAACATTATTTTGATGGTATGTTCAATAGGATATGATCTATGGAAAATGATAGTAAATATTGTAATTTATGCTACCACTCTGATACTCGGGTAATCTGAGATGAAGAGAAAATATATAAATAAATGAATAAATAAATAAAAAAAAAAAAAAAAAAAATAATAATAAAAAAATAAAAAAAAAGAATTAATAGACAAAAATAATAAAAAATATAAATAAAAATAACACAAATAAAAAATAAATACTCACAAACTTGGTTACCCAGTATCAGACATGTTAGATACTCCAAAATTGCAATGTCTACATACACTGATCAACCCAGATAATAAACGAAATTCTAAATGAACATAATTAAAGTTTGATTTGAAATATCCTCTATTATAAAAAGAAGAGGAGAGTTATTAGTAGCTTGTGACTTATATTCACAGATCCAAGCTAAAGTTACATCTAGTTTGTTCAAACACAGCTTACGTTAATATTACTTCATTCTGTTGTTCGATTAAATCTAGTGCAGAGGAAACGTATCACGGTGGATTATATTAAAGGCCTTCAAAAATCCAAGGTCCATGTTATTTAATTCTAAGGCACTCAACCACTGCCCCAATGAACACATAAGGGAAGGTGCTATATAACCCACTGATAACACCCTCAATCAAGTAGAGGTATCAAACATAATAAAACAACAAGCATCTCATTAAGCCACCGTGGTGCCTTTCATTTGTATCTAATGAAAATAGAAATAAAAAAAAAAAAAAAAAAAAAAAGTTACAGGTATTAGACACACTCAATAGAAGATTTAACAGTTGCTTAATTCAGTATGGTATAATTTCTTGATAACCTATGACCTCTATCTAACCCCCCTTTTTTTCTCCTTAACTTTCTCTTTGTTTTATTTGTACATCTCATTTCCCATTCATAGATTATGCACTGTTCTTCTTGAATTTACAATATGTTATTGAATACAAGGGCTCCCTCTAGCGGCCAAAAGGCATAATTGTAACAGCTGATCTCAACAATTTCTGACCTGAAGAACTCTACTCATAATATGGCATAGGTTTATGTGTTACCCCATAAACACACAAAAGTTCAACACACCCTAGCCCACAAAGTATATTAAACCTTAATTATCGTAATATAGGTATATTTTATGAAATGCAATAAAATATAGCAGATCCCCGAATTATTAAAACATTATATTATGCTAGCTGCTCCGAAGTGCTTGAAAACAGTAACAAGTAAGAAAGGATTGTTTTATCTTATACTGCATATTAAAAAGAAAAAGAGAGGCAGTGTAGGAGTTCATCTTGCCTTACTTAGACCTCGAACCCACACAAAGGGTAAGAAATTTTTCTGCTCTTTGACCTTTCCGGATCCTTTTTTTTTTTTTTTTTTTTTTTTTTTTTTTTTTAAGGGTAGACTAGCTGGTCTAACCTACCTCCGGAACATTTACCCCTTCCATCTATAGTTGGGGTTTTTCCCCCCTTTTTTTTTTTCTTTTTTTTTTTTTTTTTTTTTTTTTTTTTTTTCCTTCCTTTCCCTCCCTTCCCCAATCTTAAGTAATCTTTCTAGACTAACGTAAAGACGAACAGATATAATAATCAGATCCTCCATAACATAGATCAGTATCACAATACCAACATCTTTAAATACAGTTTTTCGAAAAACTACCTCCAAAATGCCTATCCAAAATCAACAGAAAATTTCTTCAACAATAAAATTACTCTCAATAAATGCAAAAGGACTCAACATACCGGAAAAAAGAACCAAATTTTTTAATGAATTTCATAAACAGAAAGCAAATATCATTTGCATACAAGAAACCCACTTTAAATCTGACAAAATTCCAAAAATACAAGACAAAAGATTTCCAACAGCTTTTCACGCCACCAATCCAGAAGGGAAAACTAAAGGAGTGTCAATTTTGATATCTAAACAAACTCCAATTCAGATCCATGATACAATGCTTGATCCAGGGGGAAGATACATATTTTTGAAGGGTAAGATAGGACCACATCCCATAACCATAGCAAATGTATACGCCCCTAACTCAAAACAGGTGGCTTTCTTTCGCAAGATAAAAGACCTGTTAACGACTTTCAAATCAGGCATTCTTATTCTTGGGGGAGATTTCAACACTCCCTTAAACCCCCTCATTGACACTTCAAGTGGTACATCGAGCCTTCCCTATAAAGCACTGAAACAAATCAAAATTCAATTTAAGGAACTAATGCTGCACGACGCCTGGAGAACTCTAAACCCTCAAACCAAAGATTTCACCTATTTCTCCTCTGTCCATCAAAAATACTCTAGAATAGACTATTTTTTTCTCTCACAACCTGACCTCGACCTACTGACCCATTCCACAATCGAAACCATGACTCTTTCTGATCATCACCCGATAACCTTGACACTGACCTTTCCGGAAAAAAAGACGATTACTAAAACCTGGAGACTTAACACCACCATACTAAAAGATCCCATAGATGTATTACATTTTAATAGTACACTAAAAGAATACTTTTCACAAAATGAAAATGATGAGACTTCTGTAATCACACAATGGGAGGCGCACAAATGCGTAATTAGAGGAGAATTTATCAAAAAACTAGCCAATTTAAAGAAAGAACAACAATCCAAAATAAAATCACTGATAGAACAAATCCACAAATTAGAAATAGCACACAAAAGAACTGTTGCACTCTCAACATTTGAGGAGTTAACAAAAGCACGAACAGCACTATCAGAAGAAATTAACATGAAAACCAAAAGGCAATATATCCTAAGACATAAGATATATTATGAACAAGGAAATAAGAGTGGGAAATTATTGGCAAAAGCAGTTCAAAATAAGAAAGTTGCTTCCAATATACATCAAATAAGAGATAAACAAGGTACACCACACTCGTCGAATGAGGAGATTGCTAAACAGTTCGAAAATTATTATCAATCCCTATACAACATCCCGTCCAATCCTAGATGCCCACATAACACAGACAAGAGAGCAAAACTCATTCAAGACTTCCTAGAGAAATACAGTCCCCCTCAAATAGCAGGAAACATAGCTCAAGAGCTTGAAGCCCCTATATCAGGCCCAGAGTTCGATAGAGCTATAAAGGATATGAAAATAGGCAAAGCCCCAGGACCAGATGGACTACCCCTACAATATTACAAGACATTCACCAATATACTGAAACCAAGATTTCTAAAAACCTTCCAATCACTACATACTGAACAACAGCCCCCAAAACAATTACTAGAAGCTCACATAACTGTAATTCCCAAAGAAGGAAAAGATTCTAATTTAGTCACTAATTACAGACCAATCTCACTGATCAATGTAGACGTAAAAATATATGCTAAAATACTAGCTAACAGACTCTTACCCCTATTAACCTCCCTTATTTCTTTGGATCAGGTGGGATTTATCCCAGGGAGAGAGGGACGCGACAATACAATCAAAGCACTAAACATAAATCATTGGTTAACAACCAATAAGAAACAGGGATTTTTTCTCTCCCTGGATGCTGAAAAGGCGTTCGACAGAGTGGCCTGGGACTTCATTGACGCAGTATTAAAACATATAGGAATTATGCCTCTAATGAGATCATACATTAGAGCATTATACTCAAATCCAACAGCACGAGTTCGTGTCAACGGCCACCTGTCGAACGCCTTCCACTTACGAAATGGTACTAGACAGGGATGCCCTCTATCCCCACTCCTGTTCGTCCTCACACTAGAACCGTTACTAAATAAAATCAGATCAAATCCAGACATTAAAGGAATAGAAATCCAAAATCACACATATAAAGTCGCAGCTTTTGCGGATGATATGCTCCTTTTCCTCTCAGAACCGCACATCTCTATACCCAATCTTATACAAGATCTAGAACACTTTCAACTACTATCAAATCTAAAAATTAATCACTCCAAATCTAATGCCCTCAATATCTCTCTAGCCCCAAGTTCAGTACAAATTAGCCAAAAAAACTTCTCCTTCTCATGGGCCAAACACAGTATTACATACCTTGGAATTGAAATTCCTACAAATCTAAATAATCTCTTTAAACTTAATTTCACCCCTATCCTAAAAGAAACGCATGATGATTTAAAAAGATGGAACTCACTAAACGTATCGTGGTTTGGACGTGCTTCCCTAATAAAAATGACAATTCTGCCCCGATTCCTTTACGTGATGCAAACAATTCCCATCAGACTACCAACGACATTCTTTGAATCCTTTCGCAAAGCCTGTTCTACCTTCATATGGAAAGGCAAGTCTCCCAGAATCAAATTCACTAGATTAAATCTACCCAAAAATAAGGGGGGAATTGCATTACCTGACCTAAAGAAATATCACCAGGCTGCCCTCTTAGCTCGAATAGTAGATTGGAACATCCATAACACAGTGAAAGACTGGGTATCTTTAGAACAAAAACAATTCTCCCAACAGCTTAAATCTCTTCCATGGATTCATCCAAAAAATCACTCAAAAGATATCAAAACTCACCCCCTAATAGGCCCCACATTAGAAACCTTTCGAAACACCTTTAAAAGAATAAACTCCTCTCCTTGGCTTAGCCCCCTCACACCGCTTAGAAATAACCCAGACTTCCCCCCGGGACTAGAACAAAATTTCCTTGCAAATTCATGGCCGCATAAAGAAATTCTAGTCAGTGACTTTTTTCAAAATAAGAGACTTCTATCTAGAGAAGAAATAAACAAAAACAACAACCCTAACCAAATTCCACAGTGGAACTATTTGCAAATCAGACATTTTTTGACCAGGAATGAGACAGCCCAATCATGGACAAGACAACTCACAAAGTTAGAGGAACTATGCACAAGAAAAACCCCACAAAGACACATTATATCTACTCTCTACAATTCACTTTTTGGGGACAAAACTGAGTTCTCCAGTGCGTCGTGCCAAGTATGGGAACAAGAGCTTGATTTATCTCTTTCAGAAGAGGATTGGGAAACAATATACATGCATGCTCATAAAGGATCTCTTAATGTAGCCACCCAGGAGTGTGGCTTCAAAATAATTACCAGGTGGTACAGAACTCCTGCCCTACTACACAAAATCTCTCCAAGCATCTCAGACAGATGCTGGAGATGCAAACAAGAAGAAGGCTCTATGCTCCATATCTGGTGGTCATGCCCCCTAATACAAAACTTTTGGAAAATGGTTCATGAAACCATTACCTCACTCACTTCAGAGAACATAAGTTTTAATCCAGCACAATACCTCCTTCACTACAATTCAATCCCCAAAAAACAATATTTAAAATCTTTACCCATGTTCATGATAAATGCAGCAAGACACTGTATCCCTTGCCACTGGCGCTCAAACTCTATCCCATCGAAAAAAGAATGGTTCCGGAGAATAAACAATATAGAAAAGATAGAAGAACTTATAAGTATTTCCCAGGAGAGGATTTCTAATTTTACATCAACATGGTACAACTGGATTGAATTCAAAAATTCACAGTCTTACAAAGCTATTATTAATTAATTAATTAATAAAAAGAGTCCTTCACCAAAACAAGACATACACAGAAAAACCAAAGAGAATACTAGACTACTATAATAAATAAATAGTCCTTATTCACCCCTTCCCCCCCCCCCCTTTTTTTTTTTTTTTTTTTACTATTATTTTTCTATTGCCTTTCCATACCTATATAATGAGTTAATTCACCTTAATACTCACTAAGCAAATAAGTTTAAATATGTAATATGTATATGCTTTAAATATAGTTATTAATACTGTCCAAATCATCTTGATATTACTATTGTTTGTGTAATCCACTTTAACCCAAATGTTACTCAGATGACTATGTGACTTTACTATACTCCATTTATATGACAAAGTTGTATTACATTTATTTGTTCAATCAATAAAAACTTTATGAAACAAAAAAAAAAAAAGAGGAACCATTAACGTTCAGTTTGCAAAATTACAAATGTCCAATATCATACATATCATAATTGTACATAAAAAACATTGTTTTAATAAAAATGATGCTATTCTGCAATTTAATAACATTTGGGAAATTTGGGACAAATCTGAATATAGAGACCCATTACCCTTATTTTAAGTCACATCTTGTCCTCAATTGGTATATTGCATTGTATTTCTGGTGTGTATATTTCTCGCATGAGCCCTCCACACTTTATATGTGTTAAGAAGCTGTCAATTGCTACCTATTTCTGCCAGTAGATTGTTCTATGTTTTTTTGTCATAATTTTTCGATCTTATGTTTGTGTAAAGCCTATGAAGATTTTACTCTTGTGTTTTTGACATGATAATTACTGACTGTTCCTTTTTGCTCTTGTGTATTGTCAATTTTTCTCTTTATTGAAACCTAATAAAAATACAATTATTAAAAAAATAGACAGATTCCTGTGAGATAGTAAATGAAGAAGTCAAAAGAGTTGTTTGGTTTCTTGTTCAAAATATTTTTTTTTGAGTTTTTAGAAAAAGACACAACATTGCATAACATGACATTCAAAAAACAGTATATACATGACATTCCTAAAGTATATGTATTACTAAATATTCCCAGTTCCCCAAGATATACATACAATTCTAGGTTTCTCACAGCCTTCTTCCACATTTTAAGAAGAAAAAGGGAAGAGATAAACTACCCCCCTTGCCAAATCTCCTCCCCCCCATGAAGAGAGAGAGGGAGGAAAAGAAAAGAAAAAAAACATTTAATTAATTTTCCTTTTCTCTTAAAAGATTTTCAAATGTTGTATCTTATATACGTAAGGTGCCCCCTCTAATCTACCCTTCCATACCCCTTCCCCCCCCCCCATCCTCTAACCAACCAAACACAAAAAATGTAACCACACCCCCTTTTTAACCGTGAAAAACACAAATATTCTGAATTCTTAATTTTTTTCATTAAGCAGTGGGTCTAGAGATGGCTGTAAAAAAAAGCTGCCACCCTAGTTCCACCCTTGTCTCTTTGTACCCTTCCCTACCCCTCATTTATTCCCAAATTCTATCTATTTGTAACCCCTTCCTTCTCCTCTTTAAACTCCACACCACCAGTTCACCACACTACAAACAATTAACACTCCCCCCATGATTAGCCAGAAAAAAAATGTAATTTAATTAAGTTAAGGGCGAATCTAAGGACAGAATAACCACCATCTTTATTTCTCCCTAAATTTAAGTGTTCTCTTACTCCCGTTCCTATCTCCTTTAACTATACATTTCAACCTACCTCCATTTAAAAAAAAAACCTTTCCTTCCCCTTTTTCCTCCCTCTCCCCCCCCCCCCCCCACACTCTTCCCTTCCCCTCAACAGGTATCTTAGTTACCCATACAGTTTAAATAAGTCACGGATTGTCTAAATTCAAGCCAACCTCTCCAAGTTCCATAAAATCCCGATCTAGAATCATTTTGCAAGGATATTAGTTCTTCCTTTATTCTGGTTCTATATACTTCCTTAAACCAATTCTTTATTGACAGTATTTTCTTTATTTCCAATATCTCGGAATTAATGCTTTTGCTGCATTTAGCAAAAACAGAATAACAGCTACTCTATATTTTTTCCTTACCTCCCCTGTAGCATGGAACAAGCACTGTCTGTCTTGCCTGATTTCAACATTACTGATCTTCTTAATCACATTCAATATTTCTTTCCAAAATGGCTGGATCTAGGGGCAATGCCACTACATATGGGCATGTGTTCCCTCAAGCCCACATTCCTTCCAACACAACAGAGATACACCTGAATTGAGCTTATGAAGTTTTGCTGGGGCATAATACCATTTAGTTAATAGTTTATAGTTAATTTCTTTTATCCTCGTATCTATTGAGGTGGAATATATATTATCAATAACCTTACATTTCAAATGTTCTGATATGACAATTTAGATTCCCAACTCTCCAAAGGACAAGAGGACCCAAGACCGGGGGGGGGGGATCAGCACCCTATATATACTAGATATCCCATGTCTGTTTATCCCCCCCCTGGTCTATGAGTCTCTCCCATGGACTAAACTCCCTGATAGAATGGCAATACCTCTTTCGTGGTTCTGATATTGAACAAAGAGTTTTTCCGTTCAGAACATCTTTTAATCTCAGGCAATCTGAATATGTCCATTTAAAATACAACCTGGCCGGAAGTAGTTCATACGTGAAAGAGGCATTAACCACTTCAGCCCCAGAAGGATTTACCCCCTTAATGACCAAGCCATTTTTTGCGATACGGCACTGCGTCAATTTAACTGACGATTGAGCGGTCATGCGATGCTGTACACAAACAAAATTGATGCCATTTTTTCCCACAAATAGAGCTTCCTTTTAGTGGTATTTGATCACCTCTGTAGCTTTTATTTTTTGCTCTATAAACAAAAAAAAGACAAATAATTTAAAAAAAAAAAAACAATATTTTTTACTTTTTGCATTGAGTTTTCTTTTGGTGGTATTTGATCACCTCTGCGGTTTTAGTTTTTTGCACTATAAACAAAAAAAGACCAACAATTTTGAAAAAAAAACCCAATATTTTTTACTATAATAAATATCCAAAAAATAAATAAATAAAAAACAAATTTCTTCATCAGTTTAGGCCAATATGTATTCTTCTACATATTTTTGGTAAAAAAAAATTGCAATAAGCATATATTGATTGGTTTGCGGAAAAGTTATAGCATCTACAAAATAGGGGATATATTTATGGCATTTTTATTATTTACTTTTTTAACTAGTAATAGCGGTGATCAGTGATTTTTAGTGGGATTGCGACATTGCGGCCGATAGATTGGACACTTTTGACACTTTTTTGGGACCAGTGACATTATTACAGTGCTCAGAGCTAAAAATAACCACTGATCACTGTATAAATGGCACTGGCAGGGAAGGGGTTAACACTGGGGGCGATCAAGGGGTTAAGTGTTCCCTAGGGAGGTGTTTCTAACTGTGGGGGGAGTGGACTGACTGGAAGTACATAGAGACCGCTGTTCATGATCACTAGCAACAGATGATCTCTCTCTACTCCCCTGTCAGAACAGGGATCTGTTTGTTTACATTGACAGATCCCCAATCTGGCTCTCTGAGGAGCGATCACGGGTGGCCGGGGGAAATCACTGTTGAAGACACTGACGTACAGCTATAGTGATTTGGGCAGCTGAGCCAACCTGCTGAAGTATAACTGCAGCGGCTGGTCAGAAAGCGGTTAAAGGACTGTAATATTGCTATGTTATATTTCTAAATAGGCTGCCCCAGGCTCTTAGAGTTTCTATTGTAATTGAAGCTATATTCTGGGGAAGACCCCCGTATTGCCTTGGCAGCCAGATTATCTGTCCAAAGGATGTTCCGCTTAAGTTTTCCTCCAGTGACATCCATTTTTTCTGAGAGGTGCCATGAATCCAGTCTATTGTCCTTCGTAGGACTGCTGCCCTATGATACCTCTCAAAATCTGAGAGATACAATCCCCCCTTTGACCTTGGTCTAACCAATATCTCAAGAGCAATGCGAGGGCTTCTGTGTTTCCATATAAATCTCCTAATTAGTAATCTAAGAATTTTAAAATAAGCCTCCGGGATATTTATCGGGAGGGTTTGAAAAACATACAAGGCTTTCGGTAGGGTCACAATTTTAATCACATTTATCCTACCAAACCAGGACAACTTGTCAACAGGATATGCCTTCAGACTTTGTTTAATATCATTCAACAGAGGCAGATAGTTATCTTGGTATAAGTCCATTACTGATGCGAATAGAAATACATCCACATACAGTGGGGACGGAAAGTATTCAGACCCCCTTAAATTTTTCACTCTTTGTTATATTGCAGCCATTTGCTAAAATCATTTAATCATTCATTTTTTTCCTCATTAATGTACACACAGCACCCCATATTGACAGAAAATACACGTGTCAGAGCAAATGAGAATCATGAGGTCAAAGGAACTGCCTGAAGAGCTCAGAGACAGAATTGTGGCAAGGCACAGATCTGGCCAAGGTTACAAAAAAATTTCAAGTGCACTTAAGGTTCCTAAGAGCACAGTGGTCTCCATAATCCTTAAATGGAAGACGTTTGGGATGACCAGAACCCTTCCTAGAGTTGGCCGTCCGGCCAAACTTAGCTATTGGGGGAGAAGAGCCTTGGTGAGAGAGGTAAAGAAGAACCCAAAGATCACTGTGGCTGAGCTCCAGAGATGCAGTCGGGAGATGGGAGAAAGTTGTAGAAAGTCAACCATCACTGCAGCCCTCCACCAGTCGGGGCTTTATGGCAGAGTGGCCCGACGGAAGCCTCTCCTCAGTGCAAGACACATGAAAGCTCGTATGGAGTTTGCTAAAAAACACCTGAAGGACTCCAAGATGGTAATAAATAAGATTCTCTAGTCTGATGAGACCAAGATAGAACTTTTTGGCCTTAATTCTAAGTGGTATGTGTGGAGAAAACCAGGCACTGCTCATCACCTTTCCAATACAGCCCCAACAGTGAAGCATGGTGGTGGCAGCATCATGCTGTGGGGGTGTTTTTCAGCTGTAGGGACAGGACGACTGGTTGCAATCGAGGGAAAGGTGAATGCGGCCAAGTACAGGGATATCCTGGATGAAATCCTTCTCCAGAGTGCTCAGGACCTCAGACTGGGCCGAAGGTTTACCTTCCAACAAGACAATGACCCTAAGCACACAGCTAAAATAATGAAGGAGTGGCTTCACAACAACTCCGTGACTGTTCTTGAATGGCCCAGCCAGAGCCCTGACTTAAACCCAATTGAGTATCTATGGAGAGACCTAAAAATGGCTGTCCACCAACGTTTACCATCCAACCTGACAGAACTGGAGAGAATCTGCAAGCAGGAATGGCAGAGGATCCCCAAATCCAGGTGTGAAAAACTTGTTGCATCTTTCCCAAAAAGACTCATGGCTGTATTAGATCAAAAGGGTGCGTCTACTACTTACTGAGCAAAGGATCTGAATACTTAGGACCATGTGATATTTCAGTTTTTCTTTTTTAATAAATCTGCAAAAATGTCAACAATTCTGTGTTTTTCTGTCAATATGGGGTGCTGTGTGTACATTAATGAGGAAAAAAATGAACTGAAATGATTTTAGCAAATGGCTGCAATATAACAAAGAGTGAAAAATTTAAGGGGGTCTGAATACTTTCTGTCCCCACTGTATTTCAAGCCCTTCTGCTTCCAGGCAAAGGGATATAAAAATCTAAGATCTCTACGTTCCACCAGGGGGACAGAGACATTCAATATTCTGTTTTCTCTGAATTGAACTTTAAATTTGAAATTTCCCCATACTTTCTCAATTCTACTAAAATATTTGGAAGCATTTGTGTAGGATTAGATACATATAGCATCATATTGTCTGTGAATGCAGAAACTTTATGTTCTTGTCCGGCAATCTCTATACCCTTAATTTCTTGATTTGCCCGTATGGTTTCTAACAAGGGTTCTAAAGAAAGAATGAAAAGTAAAGGGGAAAGTGGGCATCCCTGGAGTGTACCATTATAAAGAGCAAAACACTCTGACAGGGTCCCATTAACTGGTACCTGAGCTGTTGGTCTGGAGGATAATGCTTCTATCCACTTATACATAGGTGGGCCTATGCCAACATGTCGTAGTGTTGAAAGCATATACCCCCAATCCAATCTGTCTAAAACCTTTTTGGCATCTACTGACATTAAAAGTAAAGTTCTCAATACATTATCCCTCGCTTCCCTTCCGGGGACAAAACCCACTTGATCTTTCTATATCCATTTTGACATAAAGGGTTTCAGCCTCTTGGCCACAGCCCTTGCATACATCTTTATATCTTCCTTAATCAGGGATATTAGCTTGTAGCTGGCACACAATGTTGGATCTTTCCCTTCTTTTACTAGGAGAGATACAGTATATAGGCCCCCAAAGCTTCTTCACGTATTTCCAGACCTCCCCCAATAGAGTTCATATCTGAAAGTAGGGAATTAGGATTCCTGACAATTTTTTTTTAAATATAAAAATGTATACCCATCCAGACCTGGGCTTTTAACTGCTTTAGTACTTTTAATTGCCTGTTCTATTTCTTCTTTAGAGATCCCTGTGTCCAACTTAGTAGTACCCTCTTCTGATATAACTGTCAGCTTTGCCTTTTCTAAATATTGCTCTATTTTATTTCTTCTAAGTTGTATATCATCTAAATTTTGTATGTTATTCACTTTATACAGTAGTTGTTAATATTCTTGGAAGATTTTAGTGACATAGTTTGTAGAATATTTCTTCTTATCTTTCATTTTTGCTATATAATTGACATTTTTCTAGATTCAATTAACCCTGCCAGCAATTTTCCAGGCTTATTTCCCATTTCATAATGTTTTTTAGTTGTTCTGTTAAATGCCCATTTAGTATCTTGCTCCATCAAGTCCTTCAATGCCTCTCGCTTTTCTGTTAATGTAACCATTACTTGATTTTCATTTAATCCTTTATGTAGCTGTTCCAAATCCTGGATTTCCTGTAAAAGGGATTGTTTCTGGGCTAGCCATATTTTCTTCCTCTTTGTCCTCTCTGCTCTGTCTGGCCAGGATGTCCTTTAACTCCAAGACAACTTTAACTGGGGCATGGTCTGAGAGGGTAATCGATTTTATTTCTGCCCTTAATAACCCTTCTAAGAGCTGATGGTCTAACAAAATATGATCAATTATAGAATATGAAGAGTATACTAGAGAGTAATATGTGAACTCTTTATCCCTAGGGTGTAAGATTCTCCATGCCTCTACTAACTGCTGTTGATATAATTTGTGTTTGATTGCCCTTAGATATTTTCCCTCAGACTTCAAAGAGAGAGGTTGAGTATCTCGAACTGGGTCGAAGACAAAATTAAAATCTCCCACCACTATCAATCTTGCCTCTCTAAAATCCTTTAGTTTATTTATGACCCTCTTCAAAAAGAGAGGGGGCGAGTATTGGGACAGTATACATTCACCAACGTGTAATCAGTATTAAATAAAGATCCCTTGATAAATAGATATTGTCCTTCGGGGTATAACTCTAATGCTTTCAGTATAAATGGTGTGTTCTTATCAAACCCTATTGCTGTCCCCCTGGATCTTTTATTAGAAGAGTAACTATGGAACCATGTTGGAAAATTTTTAGACCCTAAGCTGATATTTAATGACCACTTTAGAAGGGTTTCTTGTAGGAAAATTATATTGGCAGAGAATCCTTTCAATTCCTGAGATATGTCTCTTGCTGGGGCTATTTAAACCTCGAACATTATAGGTAATTATTTTCAGGGGTGCCATACTTCAGAAAACATGATATAAGCTTTACAATAGGAATAAAAAAGGAATATTCCCCTAACTCTAGGAATGTATCATTCAACTAACAAGAAACAAAACCAAAAAATAAATATATAATCCCTAAACAAAATGTATCCCCAAAACCTGTCCCTCCCTCCCCCTACATTGAGAATCAATTTTATGTCCCACCTGGCCTCCACCTAAAAAGGCGAACAGCTGAGCGGACAGTCCCTCGGGGGCTTTTATACATGGTCCCCCAGACCTCATCCCCAAAAAAACCTGAGGGTGGTTACCGGAGGTCCAGATGGGCATAGCCACTCCATATTGCCCCCCCCCCAAGCGAATCCTTTACTTGCCCTGATCCCCATCTATCCTATCTACACAGAATCCTTATATGTCCTTATTTTCTACTTTAGTCAAATTCTAAGTTCTATACTTTTTTCCACATTTGATCTGTTAACTTCTTCCAACCCAGGGGTTTCTTTTCCCAGTTCTCCAGATTAATACTTGGTAAACCAAGTTCGGTACAAAATCTATTAGATCCTCTGGAAATCGTAGGATCGCTGAAACACCCTGATTTTTAGTGATCATACAAGCTGGAAATCCCCACCTATAGGTAATGTTATTCGTTTTTTGTAGCTGACTTGTTAAAGGTTTTAATGCTCTTCTACGGGCCAATGTCTCTGTTGATAGATCTGTGAAAATAATTAAATTCGTTCCAATAAAATCAATGGTGAAATCTTGCTATTACATCCCTTGGAAAGTCTGCAGGGGATTTATTTGTTCTTTGTATTCTGTGAATACTGTGAACTCTCACAACAAATAGGCGTTGATAATTCTCTTTTTAGGGCTTTATTGAACACTTCCCGTAACACAGCCTCTATATTTTTAACGGTCTCTGGGAGACCCCGTAAACTGAGATTGTGCAAGGTTCATAAAATCTTGTAAGAAAAAAGTTTTTAAAAAGTTGTTGTTTTTTTTAATTTTTACAGACCTACCTAACATCTAGTGCTAATCAACTGGCCAGTACAAAAAATGTGAAAGAAGAAGCTGGCTACCAATAACATCTGTTTTAAAGATGGTGGTTTGATTTTTCAGCAGAGGATGGGAATGGAACATTAGAAAATAAGGACAGTACAATGGTAAGGCATGTATTAACCACTTGAGCTGCAGAAGATTTACCCCTTTTATGACCAGGGCATTGTTGAGATACGGCACTGCATTACTTTAACTGACAATTGCGTGGTCATGCAACAATGTAAATAAATTATTTTTTTTCCCCCACAAATAGAGCTTTCTTTTGGTGGTATTTGATCATCACTGTGATTTAAATTTTTTGTGCTATAAACAACCAACAATTTTGAAAACATTTTTTACTAGTAATGGTGGCAATCAGCTACTTATAGTGAGACTGCTATATTGCGGCAGCCAATCAAACACTGCCACTTTTGCCACTGTTTGGGAACCAGAGACACTAATACAGTGATCCGTGCTAAAAATATGCATTGTCACTGTACTACTGACACTGGCTGGGAAGGGGTTAACCATTTTAACACAGGGCACATTTACCCCCTTCCTACCCAGGTCAATTTTCTGCTTTTAGCACTGTCGCACTTTAAGTGACAATTGCGTGATCATGCAACACTGTACCCAAACTGAATTTTTATTATTTTGTTCACACAACTAGAGCTTTATTTTGGTTGTATTTAATCACCACTTTTTTTTTGCCAAATAAATGAAAAAAGACTGAAATTTTTGGGAAAAAAACTGATTTTTCTTTGTTTCTGTTATAACATTTTGCAAATAAATAATTGTTCAGAAGTTTAGTCCAAAATGTATTCAGCTACATTTCTTTGGTGAAAAAAAACAACTCAGCATCTATTATTTAGTCTGTAGGAAAGTCCAAAAACTATGATATATATCTGAAAATGTATTAATCCTGATGTACTAATGGCCTATCTCATTTCTGGAGGCCTAAAATGTAAGGACAGTGCAAATACCCCCCAAATGACCCCTTTTTGGAAAGTAGACAGTCAAGGGTATTTAGTAAGAGGCATCATGGGTTTTTTGAAGTTGCAATGTTTTGTTATAATTTTTTGGAACCTTTTTGCACATTTGCACCAGTGCAGTATAGCGTCATCATATAACTGTGGTGGTGATCAGGGACACTCACTGGTGACAGTTCGAAAAAAAAATGCTATAATTTTTTTTTATATAAAATTGGCAACAGGCTATAGTAACATTTTACTAGTAGCAAACAAATACTCTTGCGCATGAGCGTGATGTCCGGATTATCTAATGTTCAAAGGATAATTCCTCAGGCCTTACTGCCCTCCAGGATAGTGGTATCCTAGCAAATCAATCAAGAGAGGGAATAGAGAAAAGAGGGTGCACCAGCCTTGTGCATTATCCTTTAATAAATTTATTTGGAAAAACAGATTAAAAACTACTCACAAACATGTGAAGGTAATTCGTTTTGTAAAAGCCTCCAAATGATGTCAGTCAATCTAGGTACAACACTCCCCAGATGGTGAACGAGAGGACTTCAGGACCACTGCTGGCTTATATGTTTTGAAGGAATACCTTCTTCCTCAGAGCCTCAGGGGAAGAAGGTATTCCTTCGAAACATGTAAGCCAGCAGTGGTCCTGAAGTTCTCTCATTCACCATCTGGAGACTGTCGTACCTAGATTGACTGCCATCATTTGGAGGCTTTTACAAAACAAATTATCTTCACATGTTTATGAGTAGTTTTTAATCTGTTTTTTACAAATACACTTACTAAAGGATGATGCACAAGGCTGGTGTGCCCTCTTTTCTCTATTCCCTCTCTTAGTAACATTTTACTACTCTGGGGAAGTGATCAGGATTTTTTTTTTTTGCACGTTGTTTGCTTATAGCATTGAATTACATTTCTTTAAGCAAGCCTTTTACTAAATGAAACTGATTCATTCAGTTTGTTTTGTTGTGATTAGCAGTGATTGGTCAAAGCTAATCACATGGTACAGATGGGCTGTGATTGGCCCTGTCTGTATCATGTGATTAAATTGACCAATCATAGCTAGCATACAATTGTACACAATGGATGGCATGAAAGGAAGCCATCCATTGTGTACTGCACAACTGTCATGTGACCTGCTGTGATTGGTCACGGTGGTCACATGATACAGGCAGCGAGCTGGTACACTAATAAGTGAACCCGTTGACACAGCGGGTGACAGATCGCACCACTGCACTGCGTCATATGTTGCCCAGCCAGGATGGGCAAGTCCCCGCCCGGTGGTCATGCTGCTCTAGGCTGGGTGGGAAGGTGTTAAACATCTATGGTGATTAAAGGATTAAATGTGTGCCTTACCAGTGTTTTGGTGTACTGTGTATGGTGTAAGTCATGGATTTTATTTCCTGCTTAGTGGGGAAAGAAAATGCCTTACGGGGGGCAGGAGGCGGAGCCTAGCGGAGCAGACATGCATTGTTAGAGCTCCACACCGCTGAGGAGAGAAGAGAAGGACAAAGCGGAGCCTGCAGACTCAAAAGGTATCCATTTGAACCTTTTTGCCCCTGGGAACAAACTGTGAAAGTTTGGGCAGGAAATATGGTACTGGGAGGAAGCCGTGGCAGAAATAAAAATCACCTCACAAAGAGCTCACAGGCACTCACTGCAGCTGAAGCAGCTCCAGTCACCTCACAAGATACAGCATCAGGGCGCTCTCACAGACAGAAAATGTCACAGCAAGACTCTCCATTTGAGTCAGATACAGAACAAATCCTCTCACAAACTTCTCCACAAGCCTCCTCAGTATCCCCAGTAATATTATTACAATTTGAAAAGATGCTTCATAAGGCTTTAAAACAAACCGCAGACCAAATAACAAAAAGCCTAACCAAAGAAATAAGAGAGCTGGGAAACCGCACCGCAGCCTTAGAAATAAAAATGGATGAAATTGAAAATACAACCCAAGAAAATATAACAGAATTGGAACAATTAAAAAAAGAGAATTTAATACTTCAAACTAAGCTCGAAGATTACGAAAATAGAGCCAGACGTTCAAACTTGCGCATAAGGGGAATACCTGAAACTGTGACAGACCTGCAATCTACTATTACTGCTCTATTACAAGAACTAAAGCCAGATATCCCTATTGAACGTTTAGAACTGGACAGAGTACACAGAGCCCTCACAGCCAAAAAGAAAGATGGACCCCCACGTGATATAATCACAAAATTTTATTATTACAGAACGAAAGAACAAATACTAATTGCTGCAAGAGAAAAAAAGGAACTTAAGTTTCAAGGACACAATTATCAAATTTTTGCTGACCTATCCCAACTTACTATTACTAAAAGACGATCCATGAAACCCCAACTAATGGAACTGCAACGCCACAACATTATGTATCAATGGGGCTTCCCCTTTTCAGTCAGATTTAACTACCAAGGTACAATTTACAGAAGCAGATCAGCAGATGAACTACAACAAACCCTTTTAAAATTAAATCTGACAGAACCCACAAGCAGCAACACTCCCACACGCAGAAGAATGGCATCATCTTCACCTTCAGGCAGCACCCAGAAAATTTCAGAACAAAATGGGAATCATCATTCTCACAAAAGAGGCCGTTATGCCACATCATCCATGGACCAAGAAGATTCAATGGACTGACATCCTAATTCCTGATATCTCTTCATTTATTATACTAAGAGATGGTTCTCTATAAAAAACCTGTATTTATAACTGAATGTAACTGCATTCTGATAGTCACACACTGTGTGGGATCATGTTACATTCCAGTTATATCTCTTATTACTTCTGATTCATATAGCCTTAGAATATATAAGTGAAATAAGGAAATTCTTGTTCAGTTATATATTATCAGGTAATAACAATAGATTTATTACTTTTTAGGACAAATATGTTCAATAATCCAGAAGTAATGGAAGCTTTTTCTTTCTTTTCTTAAAACAAATATATTCCTAGAATTATGTTTTTGTTTATTCTAATCTGAAGCAATACAACCTCAATTTTATGAGTTAACATATCTAAACAGTTACATATGAATAAAATATGTAATTGTTTACTCTAAAAGGGTTAAAATCCCAAAATAATTCAAACTATCTTCATCAATACCAAAGTTATTAACAGTACTGTACCTTTCTAACTGAATTATTTAGCCTAGGGCAAGACTAACCATATACTGTACAACCACCCTGGAATAAATAATTTCAACAAAAACTATATTCTGCACTCCAATTAATGAAACATCATTTTGATGTCTTTTGACATAGCACTTCTCTCCTGTAAGCGGAAGATCCGTGTACCCTCATTAGCCCTCCTCATTCTCCCAACCATATTATGTGGGAGTGTGACGAAGGCACTTATTCCCCTGAGAGAGATATTTATTCTCTTTCACGGGTAAATTGTGATTACTTGCAAAAAATAATTTATACAATGTATCATCTAATCTCATATGTTTTTTGTTTACTCTTTACTCCAGAATTCACTGGTTTCTTTTCTATCTATTCATCTCTTCAGTCCACACAGGTTGATCTGCGCAGTCAGCTCTGCATAACAAAAAGTAAGTCAAAACTATTTGATCTATTGCCATGGCACCATTGAATATTCTTTCCCTGAATGTTCAGGGAATAAATGTCCCTCAAAAAAGGACCAAAGCCTTCCGTACTTTCCATAACAAGAAGGCTCACATAGTATGCCTCCAAGAAACACACTTCACCAAAGATTCTACTCCAAAATATATTTCTCCTTTTTATCAACAAATTTACACGGCTTCTGCCTGTACCAAGCAAAGGGGAACTCTAATTGCATTTCACCGATCCACACCATTCACCTTATCATCAGAAATTAAAGACCCAGAAGGTAGATACCTGATACTCATGGGTTATATAATGGATACAGCAATCACGGTGATTTCCTACTACGCTCCTAACAAACAACCTACACCATTCCTCTCACATATATTACAAGTGATTAATACACACAAAATAGGAACAGTGATAATGTGTGGGGATTCGAACCAGGTCCTCCTCCCATTTCTAGATAAATCATCTTTTACACCATCCAAAATAACCTCTAGATTACCTTTTTCTCAACTTCTTTCCAAATACAATCTGGTAGATTCATGGAGAGAAAGTAACCCAATGAAAAAGAAATTCACTTATTTCTCGCACCCTCATCAAACCTTCACCAGAATAGATCATATTTTTCTAACAATAGGAATGATACCAGAAATTATTGCATCAGATATAATTCCGATTCCGTGGTCTGACCATAATGCAGTATACACTACTATAGCCTCAGCCATACCAAAAGCGCATGACCCAACGTGGTACTTACCGGACATAATGCTCAAACACCCACTACATCAGATGGCCATTGAACAAGCTTTAAAGGAATACATATCAATTAATAATACAACAGACATCTCCCCAATAACACTGTGGGAAGCTCATAAGCCTGTCTTGCGTGGTACAATACAAAGACAAATGGCACTATTTAAACGGGAACGCAAAAATCTAGCAAAAAAACTAGAACTCAATTTTAATGCAGCCTACATATCATTTCAAGATAATCCATCTCAGAGTACAAAATGTCATCTGGAAAAATCTAGATTGGAATACGATCTATTTCTCACTGAGTCAGTTGATAAATCCCTCAAACGCTCCAAACACAATTTCTACATGAATACAAACAAACCAGGTACATATTTGGCTCAGGCATTAAATTCAACTAACAAATCTTTCAAACCAATACGTTTGAAATTATCAAAAAATGTTTACACTTGTAATCCAGTTAAAATAGTCCATAAATTTCACTCACATCTCGCAACTTTATACAAGACAAACAATGAATTTAATCCTACAGAGGCTGAATCCTTCTTCTCAAAAATAACCTTACCTGAGTTATCTCAGAATCAAAAAAGCAGTTTGGATGAGCCTATAACTATAGATGAAGTTGCTAACGTCATAAAAGACCTAAAACTTAACAAAAGACCAGGCCCAGACGGCTACTCGGCTTTATACTATAAAACATTCTCAGAAATACTCTCTCCCATTCTCACTGAAACTTTTAACAAACTTCTAGATGGACATTCTTTTCGGCAAGAAACACTAATGGCAATTGTTTGTATGATCCCAAAACCCCTTTCTGATGATACTTCCTGTGTGAATTATCGGCCTATCTCTCTGTTAAACCTCGATATTAAATTATTAGCAAAAATAATAGCAAAACGCCTCAATAGCATTATAGGAAAATTAATACATAGAGATCAAGTAGGCTTCATGCCAAATAGACAGGCAGGCGATAATATACGCAGGGCAGTGTTATTGACACATATTGCTAAAAAACGGAAAATCCCTTTATGTTTTCTATCTCTCGATATTAAGAGGGCATTTGACACAGTATCCTGGCAATATATGCAATATTCATTACAAAAATGGGGTTTTGGACCCCACTTTTTAACATGGATCAAAGCATTATATAATAAACCCAAAGCCTATATAAAATATGCTGGATACAAATCTGAAGCCTTTAATATCGAAAGAGGTACCCGACAGGGTTGCCCATTATCTCCCTTATTATTTGCCCTTATACTCGAACCCATGGCCCAATACATCAGAACAAACCAAACTATAACTGGCATTGAAGTAGGAGGTATTACACACAAATTATGTATATTTGCAGACGATATATTACTTTTTCTATCAACACCACAGGTCTCTGGTCCTAACTTAATACCAACTCTTGATGGATTTGCAGCCCTATCCGGCCTTATGATTAATCCTAAGAAATGCCTAGTGCTTAATATTTCACTCACAAACATGGAATTGATCCCGGCTAGGGCTGCACTCCCATTCACATGGGCAGAAAAATCAATCCCATATCTTGGAATTCATTTAACAGCATCTCATTCTGACTTATTCTCAACCAATTATCCTCCTGTATTAAGACAGATCACAAATCTAATAAAACAATGGTCGCAACTTCCTTTATCCTGGATGGGGAAGATTAATGCAATCAAAATGACTATTCTACCCAAATTGCTTTATCTATTCAGAGTCCTCCCTATTCCAATTCCTTCCTATTTTTTGAGAATAGTACAAAAAAGAGCAACTTTGTTTATATGGGGCTCTTCTAAACCACGTATACCTATACACACACTACATCTTCCCAAAAATAAAGGAGGCCTGGGATACCCTAATTTTACTAACTACTACAGAGCAGCACATTTGGCCAGTCTGTCCAAATACCATGCAAAACAGGAAATCCCATTATGGGTATTTATAGAGGCTTCAGAAAATGACCCTCTATTAATATCAAATTTATTATGGCTTGATCCTAAAGACCGCTTTAAAATTCATAATCCCATAACTAAACACTGCTTATCTCTCTGGGATAAACTAAAAACCAAATATCAGTTACAATCTCCACACAATCCTCTCCTTTCTTTTATCAGAAATCCGGCCTTTTATCCGGCATGGATCTACCCAAATTCTTTTAAAGCTTGGACAACATCAGGCATTCAGACACTAAATGACTTCATAGCATCTAAATCATTCCTTTCATTCCCATCGCTTAGAGAAAAATATGATCTACCAAACTCTGAGATATTTAGATATCTCCAAATCAAAAATTTCTATACACCATTCCTAAAGGGGGATACACCATTATCCCAATTATCCATTTTTGAATCAATTTGTACAAAAGATCCATTTGCTAAAGGTACAATTTCATCACTTTATAATCAATTATATGGAGTAGCAAATCTTAATAGACCCTCTTACGTTCAGAGGTGGGAGGAGGACCTGGGACGAACTTTAGAAGACACGGACTGGTCTAACATATGGCTCACATCTAAGTCATCTTCACCCAACATCTTAGCACTGGAGACAAATTATAAAGTCCTAACTCGCTGGTACCTTGTACCCGCTAGAGTGGCAAAATATTCACCTAATACCTCAGCTCTTTGTTTTCGAGGATGCCCAGAAATAGGCACATATTTACACATATGGTGGACGTGCCCAGAAATCCAAACCTTCTGGAAGGAAGTCTTCGTGATTGCATCTAAAATATTTTAAAAAATAATACAACCAGATCCATATTTAACTTTACTTAATCTAAAACCGGAATGGTTAACACTCTCTCAATTCAAACTAATGATCCAACTAATAACGGCTGCAAAACAAACAGTGGCCAAGGCATGGAAATCTCCTACATTGGTACTAGCAGAAACAATTCACAGAATGAATAATACAATGTCCCATGCTAAGATGGTAGCCATCGATCAAAATCAAATTCCAAAATTTGAAAAACTTTGGCATCCTTGGATAAAACAACAGTTCCTGTCAAACTTCAATGATTCTGTCCTGTTGCCATGGTAACAGATTAAATGACTTACAGAGACACCCATTCTAAGGCTTCAAAGAGAACTAAAAAGAATAATAAACTGACGAGCGGGACAACCTTGTGGACCATACCTCTACCTTTCAGCCCTTTTTCTTCTTTCTCTTTCCTTTTCTCCACCTTACTCATTATCAGAATTTATTTGACCTATATACACTTTACTTGTAAACAATATGTATAGTAGGTATAAATCATTTAAATACCTACAAAAGTAACTAAAGAAAGTATATATATCTTTAATTTAGGTTTATGTGAACCCAATGTTTAATATTTGAAATTTCATGATATTTACCTATATAAACCCTACTGTAAAACAATGAGCTTACTTTATAGATCCTTGTAAACTTACTTTATGTATCTTTATAACATTGTATACTCAATAAACTTCTTTTGACAAGGAAAATGCCTTACTTCCCCGCTAACAGGACAGAGCTCTGCCTTGTTTACGTAGGCAGAGTTCTGTCCTGAGTGTCTTCCCGACAATCGGAGGGTGCCGGTGGTGTATATAATCACAGCACAGCCGGGTCACCAGCGGCACGCGTGTGCCCCCTACCCAGAAGTACCAGATCACGTACCCAGTATGTGATCTGGGGCAGCAGAGCTGCCTTGCCATCATACATGTAAGGGATACAGTCGGCAAGTGGTTAAGAGGTTTATGTACTGTATTTATTTTGTCCACTTCAGTAATAGTGGCACTTTCATATAAAGAGGATGGAGAGGGTTCAGTTTAAATATTAATATAATAGCAAGATTTACAAAACAATCACAATTGTGACACAAATTTGTAATTTGTATTTTTTGTTGGAATTTATTTTTCTAGGTTCATTTTAAAAGTGCAAATATTCTGAGTTACTTGTTCACAAGACAGATTGGCAGAAAAGATAAGAAAAAGGCAATAAATATTTGACCATGTGACCTACATATTCCTTTTGAAAATGTTCCCAAAATTCTGTCTTTTCCTTGTGTTGCTTCTGAGTGACTCTTCTGTCTTTGTGCATGTGTGTAAAGTTAATTCAACCCTGCAGACATACTTATTGTTTGTTACAGTGTGAATTGCTGTCCAATGAGAGAAACTGAAATGTAGCACTTCACAATGACTACCACATGTGGAGCAGAACTGTGTAATATTTCTATAGGCTCTTCTATTAGTCGAGAAACAGAACAACTCCTGCTGGCAGTTTTATCAAGGATGTGGACAAACTAAAGGAAAGATCAAGATCACCTTTGGTAAAGGCAAGATGAACGTCTAAGGAGATATTCTGTACTTCTTTGTGTTTCCTGATAAAAATATATCTCATGTTAAAGGCTGAAAAGTCTGTTTTTCCCATTACAAAATGAATAATACACTAAATTTTCACCAAAATATAGTAGAAGCATACATTATTTTTTTTTTTATATATATATATATATATTTTTATCTTTAGCTGTTTGATAATGTTAGTACTTTATACCCAGCTGAATATTTATTTTTTTGGTATTATTTGCATTAACATATATTTATTTCTCTATATTCTATTGTTAAAAGGAAATGTATGGCATGTTATTAGCAATAAAAAGTGACTTGAATATCAGACTTAAATATCAAAGCAAGTGCACAGTTAGTGAATTATTTTATATCAGATTTAACATTCATAGAAATCTTTTAAATTATTGTCCGCTGCTTGTCCTAGGTCTGACAATATCAAGCCTTAAAACATTCCAATTCTTTATTTCCAGTCTTGTATGGTGTGTCGTATATCATGAATATAAACATATACAGTATATATACAGTATTTCACAAAAGTGAGTACACCCCTCACATTTTTGTAAATATTTTAATATATCTTTTCATGTGACAACACTGTATAAATGACACTTTGCTACAATGTAAAGTAGTGAGTGTACAGCTTGTATAACAGTGTAAATTTGCTGTCCCAACAAAATAACTCAACACACAGCCATTAATGTCTAAACAACTGGCAACAAAAGTGAGTACACCCCTAAGTGAAAATGTCCAAATTGGGCTCTATTAGCATTTTTCCCTCCCCGGTGTCCTGTGACTCGTTAGTGTTACAAGGTCTCAGGTGTCAATGGGGAGCAGGTGTGTTAAATTTGGTGTTATCGTTCTCACTCTTTCATAGAGGTCATGTGATCACTTTTAAAAAAGGAGAAAAGGAGAAACATACAGTATACAGTATCTCTCCTCACACCCCTCACATTTTTGTAAATATTTTATTATATCTTTTCATGTGATAACACTGAAGAAATTACACTTTTCTACAATGTAAAGTAGTGAGTGTACAGCTTGTATAACAGTGTAAATTTGCTATCCCCTCAAAATAACTCAACACACAGTCATTAATGTCAAAACCGCTGGCAACAAAAGTGAGTACACCCCTAAGTGAAAATGTTATAATTGGGCCCAAATAGCCATTTTCCCTCCCCGGTGTCATGTGACTCCCTCGTGTTACAAGGTCTAAGGTTTGAATGGGGAGCAGGTGTTATCGCTCTCACTCTCTCATACTGGTCACTGGAAGTCCAACATGGCACCTCACGGCAAAGAACTCTCTGAGCATCTGAAAAAAAAGAATTCTTGCTCTACATAAAGATGGCCTAGGCTATAAGAAGACTGCCAAGGCTCTGAAACTGAGCTGCAGCACAGTGGCCAAGACCATACAGAATTTTAACAGGACAGATTCCACTCAAAACAGGCCTCGCCATGGTTGACCAAAGAAGTTGAGTGAACATGCTCAGCGTCATATCCAGAGGTTGTCTTTAGGAAATAGACGTATGAGTGCTGCCAGCATTGCTGCAGAGGTTGAAGGGGTGGGGGGTCAGCCTATCAGTGCTCAGACCATATGCCACACACTGCATCAAATTGGTCTGCATGG